>NW_028136936.1:0-33925 GCF_965140915.1 Aythya marila | reverse complement strand
TTTTTGACATGTTTTGGGGTCTCTGCTGGGTTTTTGTTGGGTTCTTGTTTTTCATCATGTTGGAAAAGTTTAACTTGCGTGTTTTGGAGAACATCAGGTAGGTTTAGTGTGGTTTTGGGGTGGATCTATTTTTTGGGGGTTTTCTTTCTTTTTTAGGGGTTATCCTGTTCTTGTTTGGGGTGTTTTTGACTTGTTTTGGGGTCTCCGTTGGGTTTTAGTTGGATTCTCGTTGGTCGTTAAGGGAAATGGGAGTGGATTGTGGGTTTTGAAGAAGATCAGGTGAGTTTAGGGTGGTTTTGCGGGGAAATTCATAGTTTTTGGTGTTTTTTCTTCTGATTCAGTTCTTTTTTGGGGTGTTTTTGACGTGTTTTGGGGTTTCCGTTGGGTTTCGTTGAGTTCCTAATGGGTTTTATGGTGGTTGGGAGTGGACATTTGGATTTGGAGAACATCAGGTACGTTTAGAGTGGTTTTGGGATTGGATCCGTGCTTTTTGGGGTTTTCTTTGGTTTTGGGGGTGATCCTGTTCTTGTTTGGGGTGTTTTGGACGTGTTTTGGGTTCTCCGTTGGGTTTCGTTGTGTTTTCCGTGGTCATCATGGTGGAAAGTGGTAAATTGTGGGTTTTGGAGAACATCAGGTAGGTTTATGAGGACTTTTGGGGGCAGATTCATGTTTTTTAGGGTTTTCTTCTGTTTTTTCTAGTGATCCAGTTGTTTTTCGGCGTGTTTTTGACGTGTTTTGTGGTCTCCGTTGGGTTTCGTTGGGTTTTCCGTGGTCATCATGGTGGAAAAGTGTAAATTGTGGGTTTTGGAGAACATCAGGTAGATTTAGGGTGTTTTGGGGGTGGATCTATGGTTTTGGGGGATTTTGTTCCAGTTTTGGGGTGATCGAATTCATTTTTGGGGTGTTTCTGACGTGTTTTGGGTTCTTCGTTGGGTTTTGTTGGGTTTTCTGTTGGCATCTTGGTGGAAAAGGGTAAATTGTGGGTTTTCGAGAACTTCAGGTAGGTTTAGGGGGACTTTTGGGGCGGATTCATGGTATTTGGGGTTTTCTTCTGTTTTTTTGGGGTGATCCTGTTCTTTTTTGGGGTGTTTTTGACGTGTTTTGGGGTTGTCCGTTGGGTTTTGTTGGGTTCTCGTTGGTCATCATTGTGAAAAAGGGTAAATTGTGGGTTTTGGAGAACATCAGGTAGGCTTAGGGGGACTTTTGGGGTGGATCTATGGCATTTGGGTTTTTCTTCTGTTTTTGGGGGAGATCCTGTTCTTTTTTTTTTTTCTGTTTTTTTTTTTTTTTTAACATGTTTTTTGTCTCCATTGGGTTTCGTTGGGTTTTCCATGGTCATCATGGTGGAAAAGGGTAAATTTGTGGGTTTTGGAGAACATCAGGTAGGTTTAGGCTGGTTTTGGGATTGGATCTGTGCTTTTTGGGGATTTTCTTCCAGTTTATGGGTGATCCCTTTCTTTTTTGGGGTGTTTTTGACGTGTTTTGGTGTCTCCTTTTGGGTTTTCGTTTGGTTCATGTTGGTCATCATGGTGAAAATTGTAAATTTTTGGGGGGGGAATTTTCTTCCAGTTTTGGGGGTGATCCCGTTCTTTTTTGGGGTGTTTTTGACATGTTTTGGGGTCTCTGCTGGGTTTTGTTGGGTTCTTGTTTTTCATCATGTTGGAAAAGTTTAACTTGCGTGTTTTGGAGAACATCAGGTAGGTTTAGTGTGGTTTTGGGGTGGATCTATTTTTTTGGGGTTTTCTTTCGTTTTGGGGGGTTATCCCATTCTTTTTTGGGGTGTTTTTGACTTGTTTTGGGGTCTCCGTTGGGTTTTAGTTGGATTCTCGTTGGTCCTTAAGGGAAATGGGAGTGGATTGTGGGTTTTGAAGAAGATCAGGTGAGTTTAGGGTGGTTTTGCGGGGAAATTCATAGTTTTTGGTGTTTTTTCTTCTGATTCAGTTCTTTTTTGGGGTGTTTTTGACGTGTTTTGGGGTCTCCGTTGGTTTTTGTTGGGTTCTTGTTGTTCATCATGGTGAAAACGGGTAAATTGTGGGTATTGGAGAACATCAGGTAGGTTTAGGGGGACTTTTGGGGTGGATCAACGGCTTTTAGGGTTTTCTTCCAGTTTTGGGGGTGATCCCGCTTTTTTTTGTGGTGTTTTTGACGTGTTTTGGGGTTTCCGTTGTGTTTTGTTGATTTCCTAATGTGTTTTAAGTTTGTTGGGAGTGGACTTTGGGATTTGGAGAACATCAGGTAGGTTTAGTGTGGTTTTGGGGTGGATCTATGTTTTTTTGGGGTTTTCTTTCTTTTTTAGGGGTTATCCTGTTCTTGTTTGGGGTGTTTTTGACTTGTTTTGGGGTGTCCGTTGGGTTTTAGTTGGATTCTCGTTGGTCGTTAAGGGAAATGGGAGTGGATTGTGGGTTTTGAAGAAGATCAGGTGAGTTTAGGGTGGTTTTGCGGGGAAATTCATAGTTTTTGGTGTTTTTTCTTCTGATTCAGTTCTTTTTTGGGGTGTTTTTGACGTGTTTTGGGGTTTCCGTTGGGTTTCGTTGAGTTCCTAATGGGTTTTATGGTGGTTGGGAGTGGACATTTGGATTTGGAGAACATCAGGTACGTTTAGAGTGGTTTTGGGATTGGATCCGTGCTTTTTGGGGTTTTCTTTGGTTTTGGGGGTGATCCTGTTCTTGTTTGGGGTGTTTTGGACGTGTTTTGGGTTCTCCGTTGGGTTTCGTTGTGTTTTCCGTGGTCATCATGGTGGAAAAGTGTAAATTGTGGGTTTTGGAGAACATCAGGTAGGTTTATGAGGACTTTTGGGGGCAGATTCATGTTTTTTAGGGTTTTCTTCTGTTTTTTCTAGTGATCCAGTTGTTTTTCGGCGTGTTTTTGACGTGTTTTGTGGTCTCCGTTGGGTTTCGTTGGGTTTTCCGTGGTCATCATGGTGGAAAAGTGTAAATTGTGGGTTTTGGAGAACATCAGGTAGATTTAGGGTGTTTTGGGGGTGGATCTATGGTTTTGGGGGATTTTGTTCCAGTTTTGGGGTGATCGAATTCATTTTTGGGGTGTTTCTGACGTGTTTTGGGTTCTTCGTTGGGTTTTGTTGGGTTTTCTGTTGGCATCTTGGTGGAAAAGGGTAAATTGTGGGTTTTCGAGAACTTCAGGTAGGTTTAGGGGGACTTTTGGGGCGGATTCATGGTATTTGGGGTTTTCTTCTGTTTTTTTGGGGTGATCCTGTTCTTTTTTGGGGTGTTTTTGACGTGTTTTGGGGTTGTCCGTTGGGTTTTGTTGGGTTCTCGTTGGTCATCATTGTGAAAAAGGGTAAATTGTGGGTTTTGGAGAACATCAGGTAGGCTTAGGGGGACTTTTGGGGTGGATCTATGGCATTTGGGTTTTTCTTCTGTTTTTGGGGGAGATCCTGTTCTTTTTTTTTTTTCTGTTTTTTTTTTTTTTTAACATGTTTTTTGTCTCCATTGGGTTTCGTTGGGTTTTCCATGGTCATCATGGTGGAAAAGGGTAAATTTGTGGGTTTTGGAGAACATCAGGTAGGTTTAGGCTGGTTTTGGGATTGGATCTGTGCTTTTTGGGGATTTTCTTCCAGTTTATGGGTGATCCCTTTCTTTTTTGGGGTGTTTTTGACGTGTTTTGGTGTCTCCTTTTGGGTTTTCGTTTGGTTCATGTTGGTCATCATGGTGAAAATTGTAAATTTTTGGGGGGGGGGGGAATTTTCTTCCAGTTTTGGGGGTGATCCCGTTCTTTTTTGGGGTGTTTTTGACATGTTTTGGGGTCTCTGCTGGGTTTTGTTGGGTTCTTGTTTTTCATCATGTTGGAAAAGTTTAACTTGCGTGTTTTGGAGAACATCAGGTAGGTTTAGTGTGGTTTTGGGGTGGATCTATTTTTTTGGGGTTTTCTTTCGTTTTGGGGGGTTATCCCATTCTTTTTTTGGGGTGTTTTTGACTTGTTTTGGGGTCTCCGTTGGGTTTTAGTTGGATTCTCGTTGGTCCTTAAGGGAAATGGGAGTGGATTGTGGGTTTTGAAGAAGATCAGGTGAGTTTAGGGTGGTTTTGCGGGGAAATTCATAGTTTTTGGTGTTTTTTCTTCTGATTCAGTTCTTTTTTGGGGTGTTTTTGACGTGTTTTGGGGTCTCCGTTGGTTTTTGTTGGGTTCTTGTTGTTCATCATGGTGAAAACGGGTAAATTGTGGGTATTGGAGAACATCAGGTAGGTTTAGGGGGACTTTTGGGGTGGATCAACGGCTTTTAGGGTTTTCTTCCAGTTTTGGGGGTGATCCCGCTTTTTTTTGTGGTGTTTTTGACGTGTTTTGGGGTTTCCGTTGTGTTTTGTTGATTTCCTAATGTGTTTTAAGTTTGTTGGGAGTGGACTTTGGGATTTGGAGAACATCAGGTAGGTTTAGTGTGGTTTTGGGGTGGATCTATGTTTTTTTTGGGGTTTTCTTTCTTTTTTAGGGGTTATCCTGTTCTTGTTTGGGGTGTTTTTGACTTGTTTTGGGGTCTCCGTTGGGTTTTAGTTGGATTCTCGTTGGTCGTTAAGGGAAATGGGAGTGGATTGTGGGTTTTGAAGAAGATCAGGTGAGTTTAGGGTGGTTTTGCGGGGAAATTCATAGTTTTTGGTGTTTTTTCTTCTGATTCAGTTCTTTTTTGGGGTGTTTTTGATGTGTTTTTGGGTCTCCGTTGGTTTTTGTTGGGTTCTTGTTGTTCATCATGGTGAAAACGGGTAAATTGTGGGTATTGGAGAACATCAGGTAGGTTTAGGGGGACTTTTGGGGTGGATCAACGGCTTTTAGGGTTTTCTTCCAGTTTTGGGGGTGATCCCGCTTTTTTTTGTGGTGTTTTTGACGTGTTTTGGGGTTTCCGTTGTGTTTTGTTGATTTCCTAATGTGTTTTAAGTTTGTTGGGAGTGGACTTTGGGATTTGGAGAACATCAGGTAGGTTTAGTGTGGTTTTGGGGTGGATCTATGTTTTTTTGGGGTTTTCTTTCTTTTTTAGGGGTTATCCTGTTCTTGTTTGGGGTGTTTTTGACTTGTTTTGGGGTCTCCGTTGTGTTTTAGTTGGATTCTCGTTGGTCCTTAAGGGAAATGGGAGTGGATTGTGGGTTTTGAAGAAGATCAGGTGAGTTTAGGGTGGTTTTGCGGGGAAATTCATAGTTTTTGGTGTTTTTTCTTCTGATTCAGTTCTTTTTTGGGGTGTTTTTGACGTGTTTTGGGGTTTCCGTTGGGTTTCGTTGAGTTCCTAATGGGTTTTATGGTGGTTGGGAGTGGACATTTGGATTTGGAGAACATCAGGTACGTTTAGAGTGGTTTTGGGATTGGATCCGTGCTTTTTGGGGTTTTCTTTGGTTTTGGGGGTGATCCTGTTCTTGTTTGGGGTGTTTTTGACGTGTTTTGGGTTCTCCGTTGGGTTTCGTTGTGTTTTCCGTGGTCATCATGGTGGAAAAGTGTAAATTGTGGGTTTTGGAGAACATCAGGTAGGTTTATGAGGACTTTTGGGGCAGATTCATGTTTTTTAGGGTTTTCTTCTGTTTTTTTCTAGTGATCCAGTTGTTTTTCGGCGTGTTTTTGACGTGTTTTGTGGTCTCCGTTGGGTTTCGTTGGGTTTTCCGTGGTCATCATGGTGGAAAAGTGTAAATTGTGGGTTTTGGAGAACATCAGGTAGATTTAGGGTGTTTTGGGGGTGGATCTATGGTTTTGGGGGATTTTGTTCCAGTTTTGGGGTGATCGAATTCATTTTTGGGGTGTTTCTGACGTGTTTTGGGTTCTTCGTTGGGTTTTGTTGGGTTTTCTGTTGGCATCTTGGTGGAAAAGGGTAAATTGTGGGTTTTCGAGAACTTCAGGTAGGTTTAGGGGGACTTTTGGGGCGGATTCATGGTATTTGGGGTTTTCTTCTGTTTTTTGGGGTGATCCTGTTCTTTTTTGTGGTGTTTTTGACGTGTTTTGGGGTTGTCCGTTGGGTTTTGTTGGGTTCTCGTTGGTCATCATTGTGAAAAAGGGTAAATTGTGGGTTTTGGAGAACATCAGGTAGGCTTAGGGGGACTTTTGGGGTGGATCTATGGCATTTGGGTTTTTCTTCTGTTTTTGGGGGAGATCCTGTTCTTTTTTGTTTTTTGTTTTTTGTTTTTTTTTTTTTTTTTTACATGTTTTTTGTCTCCATTGGGTTTCGTTGGGTTTTCCATGGTCATCATGGTGGAAAAGGGTAAATTTGTGGGTTTTGGAGAACATCAGGTAGGTTTAGGCTGGTTTTGGGATTGGATCTGTGCTTTTTGGGGATTTTCTTCCAGTTTATGGGTGATCCCTTTCTTTTTTGGGGTGTTTTTGACGTGTTTTGGTGTCTCCTTTTGGGTTTTCGTTTGGTTCATGTTGGTCATCATGGTGAAAATTGTAAATTTTTTGGGGGGGGAATTTTCTTCCAGTTTTGGGGGTGATCCCGTTCTTTTTTGGGGTGTTTTTGACATGTTTTGGGGTCTCTGCTGGGTTTTGTTGGGTTCTTGTTTTTCATCATGTTGGAAAAGTTTAACTTGCGTGTTTTGGAGAACATCAGGTAGGTTTAGTGTGGTTTTGGGGTGGATCTATTTTTTTGGGGTTTTCTTTCGTTTTGGGGGGTTATCCCATTCTTTTTTGGGGTGTTTTTGACTTGTTTTGGGGTCTCCGTTGGGTTTTAGTTGGATTCTCGTTGGTCGTTAAGGTAAATGGGAGTGGATTGTGGGTTTTGTAGAAGATCAGGTGAGTTTAGGGTGGTTTTGCGGGGAAATTCATAGTTTTTGGTGTTTTTTCTTCTGATTCAGTTATTTTTTGGGGTGTTTTTGACGTGTTTTGGGGTCTCCGTTGGTTTTTGTTGGGTTCTTGTTGTTCATCATGGTGAAAACGGGTAAATTGTGGGTATTGGAGAACATCAGGTAGGTTTAGGGGGACTTTTGGGGTGGATCAACGGCTTTTAGGGTTTTCTTCCAGTTTTGGGGGTGATCCCGCTTTTTTTTGTGGTGTTTTTGACGTGTTTTGGGGTTTCCGTTGTGTTTTGTTGATTTCCTAATGTGTTTTAAGTTTGTTGGGAGTGGACTTTGGGATTTGGAGAACATCAGGTAGGTTTAGTGTGGTTTTGGGGTGGATCTATGTTTTTATGGGGTTTTCTTTCTTTTTTAGGGGTTATCCTGTTCTTGTTTGGGGTGTTTTTGACTTGTTTTGGGGTCTCCGTTGGGTTTTAGTTGGATTCTCGTTGGTCGTTAAGGGAAATGGGAGTGGATTGTGGGTTTTGTAGAAGATCAGGTGAGTTTAGGGTGGTTTTGCGGGGAAATTCATAGTTTTTGGTGTTTTTTCTTCTGATTCAGTTCTTTTTTGGGGTGTTTTTGACGTGTTTTGGGGTCTCCGTTGGTTTTTGTTGGGTTCTTGTTGTTCATCATGGTGAAAACGGGTAAATTGTGGGTATTGGAGAACATCAGGTAGGTTTAGGGGGACTTTTGGGGTGGATCAACGGCTTTTAGGGTTTTCTTCCAGTTTTGGGGGTGATCCCGCTTTTTTTTGTGGTGTTTTTGACGTGTTTTGGGGTTTCCGTTGTGTTTTGTTGATTTCCTAATGTGTTTTAAGTTTGTTGGGAGTGGACTTTGGGATTTGGAGAACATCAGGTAGGTTTAGTGTGGTTTTGGGGTGGATCTATGTTTTTTTGGGGTTTTCTTTCTTTTTTAGGGGTTATCCTGTTCTTGTTTGGGGTGTTTTTGACTTGTTTTGGGGTCTCCGTTGGGTTTTGGTTGGATTCTCGTTGGTCCTTAAGGGAAATGGGAGTGGATTGTGGGTTTTGAAGAAGATCAGGTGAGTTTAGGGTGGTTTTGCGGGGAAATTCATAGTTTTTGGTGTTTTTTCTTCTGATTCAGTTCTTTTTTGGGGTGTTTTTGACGTGTTTTGGGGTTTCCGTTGGGTTTCGTTGAGTTCCTAATGGGTTTTATGGTGGTTGGGAGTGGACATTTGGATTTGGAGAACATCAGGTACGTTTAGAGTGGTTTTGGGATTGGATCCGTGCTTTTTGGGGTTTTCTTTGGTTTTGGGGGTGATCCTGTTCTTGTTTGGGGTGTTTTTGACGTGTTTTGGGTTCTCCGTTGGGTTTCGTTGTGTTTTCCGTGGTCATCATGGTGGAAAAGTGTAAATTGTGGGTTTTGGAGAACATCAGGTAGGTTTATGAGGACTTTTGGGGCAGATTCATGTTTTTTAGGGTTTTCTTCTGTTTTTTTCTAGTGATCCAGTTGGTTTTCGGCGTGTTTTTGACGTGTTTTGTGGTCTCCGTTGGGTTTCGTTGGGTTTTCCGTGGTCATCATGGTGGAAAAGTGTAAATTGTGGGTTTTGGAGAACATCAGGTAGATTTAGGGTGTTTTGGGGGTGGATCTATGGTTTTGGGGGATTTTGTTCCAGTTTTGGGGTGATCGAATTCATTTTTGGGGTGTTTCTGACGTGTTTTGGGTTCTTTGTTGGGTTTTGTTGGGTTTTCTGTTGGCATCTTGGTGGAAAAGGGTAAATTGTGGGTTTTCGAGAACTTCAGGTAGGTTTAGGGGGACTTTTGGGGCGGATTCATGGTATTTGGGGTTTTCTTCTGTTTTTTTGGGGTGATCCTGTTCTTTTTTGGGGTGTTTTTGACGTGTTTTGGGGTTGTCCGTTGGGTTTTGTTGGGTTCTCGTTGGTCATCATTGTGAAAAAGGGTAAATTGTGGGTTTTGGAGAACATCAGGTAGGCTTAGGGGGACTTTTGGGGTGGATCTATGGCATTTGGGTTTTTCTTCTGTTTTTGGGGGAGATCCTGTTCTTTTTTTTTTTTTTTTTTTTTGACATGTTTTTTGTCTCCATTGGGTTTCGTTGGGTTTTCCATGGTCATCATGGTGGAAAAGGGTAAATTTGTGGGTTTTGGAGAACATCAGGTAGGTTTAGGCTGGTTTTGGGATTGGATCTGTGCTTTTTGGGGATTTTCTTCCAGTTTATGGGTGATCCCTTTCTTTTTTGGGGTGTTTTTGACGTGTTTTGGTGTCTCCTTTTGGGTTTTCGTTTGGTTCATGTTGGTCATCATGGTGAAAATTGTAAATTTTTGGGGGGGGGAATTTTCTTCCAGTTTTGGGGGTGATCCCGTTCTTTTTTGGGGTGTTTTTGACATGTTTTGGGGTCTCTGCTGGGTTTTGTTGGGTTCTTGTTTTTCATCATGTTGGAAAAGTTTAACTTGCGTGTTTTGGAGAACATCAGGTAGGTTTAGTGTGGTTTTGGGGTGGATCTATTTTTTTGGGGTTTTCTTTCGTTTTGGGGGGTTATCCCATTCTTTTTTGGGGTGTTTTTGACTTGTTTTGGGGTCTCCGTTGGGTTTTAGTTGGATTCTCGTTGGTCCTTAAGGGAAATGGGAGTGGATTGTGGGTTTTGAAGAAGATCAGGTGAGTTTAGGGTGGTTTTGCGGGGAAATTCATAGTTTTTGGTGTTTTTTCTTCTGATTCAGTTCTTTTTTGGGGTGTTTTTGATGTGTTTTGGGGTCTCCGTTGGTTTTTGTTGGGTTCTTGTTGTTCATCATGGTGAAAACGGGTAAATTGTGGGTATTGGAGAACATCAGGTAGGTTTAGGGGGACTTTTGGGGTGGATCAACGGCTTTTAGGGTTTTCTTCCAGTTTTGGGGGTGATCCCGCTTTTTTTTGTGGTGTTTTTGACGTGTTTTGGGGTTTCCGTTGTGTTTTGTTGATTTCCTAATGTGTTTTAAGTTTGTTGGGAGTGGACTTTGGGATTTGGAGAACATCAGGTAGGTTTAGTGTGGTTTTGGGGTGGATCTATGTTTTTTTGGTGTTTTCTTTCTTTTTTAGGGGTTATCCTGTTCTTGTTTGGGGTGTTTTTGACTTGTTTTGGGGTCTCCGTTGGGTTTTAGTTGGATTCTCGTTGGTCCTTAAGGGAAATGGGAGTGGATTGTGGGTTTTGAAGAAGATCAGGTGAGTTTAGGGTGGTTTTGCGGGGAAATTCATAGTTTTTGGTGTTTTTTCTTCTGATTCAGTTCTTTTTTGGGGTGTTTTTGACGTGTTTTGGGGTTTCCGTTGTGTTTCGTTGAGTTCCTAATGGGTTTTATGGTGGTTGGGAGTGGACATTTGGATTTGGAGAACATCAGGTACGTTTAGAGTGGTTTTGGGATTGGATCCGTGCTTTTTGGGGTTTTCTTTGGTTTTGGGGGTGATCCTGTTCTTGTTTGGGGTGTTTTGGACGTGTTTTGGGTTCTCCGTTGGGTTTCGTTGTGTTTTCCGTGGTCATCATGGTGGAAAAGTGTAAATTGTGGGTTTTGGAGAACATCAGGTAGGTTTATGAGGACTTTTGGGGCAGATTCATGTTTTTTAGGGTTTTCTTCTGTTTTTTCTAGTGATCCAGTTGTTTTTCGGCGTGTTTTTGACGTGTTTTGTGGTCTCCGTTGGGTTTCGTTGGGTTTTCCGTGGTCATCATGGTGGAAAAGTGTAAATTGTGGGTTTTGGAGAACATCAGGTAGATTTAGGGTGTTTTGGGGGTGGATCTATGGTTTTGGGGGATTTTGTTCCAGTTTTGGGGTGATCGAATTCATTTTTGGGGTGTTTCTGACGTGTTTTGGGTTCTTCGTTGGGTTTTGTTGGGTTTTCTGTTGGCATCTTGGTGGAAAAGGGTAAATTGTGGGTTTTCGAGAACTTCAGGTAGGTTTAGGGGGACTTTTGGGGCGGATTCATGGTATTTGGGGTTTTCTTCTGTTTTTTTGGGGTGATCCTGTTCTTTTTTGGGGTGTTTTTGACGTGTTTTGGGGTTGTCCGTTGGGTTTTGTTGGGTTCTCGTTGGTCATCATTGTGAAAAAGGGTAAATTGTGGGTTTTGGAGAACATCAGGTAGGCTTAGGGGGACTTTTGGGGTGGATCTATGGCATTTGGGTTTTTCTTCTGTTTTTGGGGGAGATCCTGTTCTTTTTTTTTTTTTTTTTTTTTTTTTTTGACATGTTTTTTGTCTCCATTGGGTTTCGTTGGGTTTTCCATGGTCATCATGGTGGAAAAGGGTAAATTTGTGGGTTTTGGAGAACATCAGGTAGGTTTAGGCTGGTTTTGGGATTGGATCTGTGCTTTTTGGGGATTTTCTTCCAGTTTATGGGTGATCCCTTTCTTTTTTGGGGTGTTTTTGACGTGTTTTGGTGTCTCCTTTTGGGTTTTCGTTTGGTTCATGTTGGTCATCATGGTGAAAATTGTAAATTTTTGGGGGGGGAATTTTCTTCCAGTTTTGGGGGTGATCCCGTTCTTTTTTGGGGTGTTTTTGACGTGTTTTGGGGTCTCTGCTGGGTTTTGTTGGGTTCTTGTTTTTCATCATGTTGGAAAAGTTTAACTTGCGTGTTTTGGAGAACATCAGGTAGGTTTAGTGTGGTTTTGGGGTGGATCTATTTTTTTGGGGTTTTCTTTCGTTTTGGGGGGTTATCCCATTCTTTTTTGGGGTGTTTTTGACTTGTTTTGGGGTCTCCGTTGGGTTTTAGTTGGATTCTCGTTGGTCCTTAAGGGAAATGGGAGTGGATTGTGGGTTTTGAAGAAGATCAGGTGAGTTTAGGGTGGTTTTGCGGGGAAATTCATAGTTTTTGGTGTTTTTTCTTCTGATTCAGTTCTTTTTTGGGGTGTTTTTGATGTGTTTTGGGGTCTCCGTTGGTTTTTGTTGGGTTCTTGTTGTTCATCATGGTGAAAACGGGTAAATTGTGGGTATTGGAGAACATCAGGTAGGTTTAGGGGGACTTTTGGGGTGGATCAACGGCTTTTAGGGTTTTCTTCCAGTTTTGGGGGTGATCCCGCTTTTTTTTGTGGTGTTTTTGACGTGTTTTGGGGTTTCCGTTGTGTTTTGTTGATTTCCTAATGTGTTTTAAGTTTGTTGGGAGTGGACTTTGGGATTTGGAGAACATCAGGTAGGTTTAGTGTGGTTTTGGGGTGGATCTATGTTTTTTTGGGGTTTTCTTTCTTTTTTAGGGGTTATCCTGTTCTTGTTTGGGGTGTTTTTGACTTGTTTTGGGGTCTCCGTTGGGTTTTAGTTGGATTCTCGTTGGTCCTTAAGGGAAATGGGAGTGGATTGTGGGTTTTGAAGAAGATCAGGTGAGTTTAGGGTGGTTTTGCGGGGAAATTCATAGTTTTTGGTGTTTTTTCTTCTGATTCAGTTCTTTTTTGGGGTGTTTTTGACGTGTTTTGGGGTTTCCGTTGGGTTTCGTTGAGTTCCTAATGGGTTTTATGGTGGTTGGGAGTGGACATTTGGATTTGGAGAACATCAGGTACGTTTAGAGTGGTTTTGGGATTGGATCCGTGCTTTTTGGGGTTTTCTTTGGTTTTGGGGGTGATCCTGTTCTTGTTTGGGGTGTTTTGGACGTGTTTTGGGTTCTCCGTTGGGTTTCGTTGTGTTTTCCGTGGTCATCATGGTGGAAAAGTGTAAATTGTGGGTTTTGGAGAACATCAGGTAGGTTTATGAGGACTTTTGGGGCAGATTCATGTTTTTTAGGGTTTTCTTCTGTTTTTTTCTAGTGATCCAGTTGGTTTTCGGCGTGTTTTTGACGTGTTTTGTGGTCTCCGTTGGGTTTCGTTGGGTTTTCCGTGGTCATCATGGTGGAAAAGTGTAAATTGTGGGTTTTGGAGAACATCAGGTAGATTTAGGGTGTTTTGGGGGTGGATCTATGGTTTTGGGGGATTTTGTTCCAGTTTTGGGGTGATCGAATTCATTTTTGGGGTGTTTCTGACGTGTTTTGGGTTCTTCGTTGGGTTTTGTTGGGTTTTCTGTTGGCATCTTGGTGGAAAAGGGTAAATTGTGGGTTTTCGAGAACTTCAGGTAGGTTTAGGGGGACTTTTGGGGTGGATTCATGGTATTTGGGGTTTTCTTCTGTTTTTTTGGGGTGATCCTGTTCTTTTTTGGGGTGTTTTTGACGTGTTTTGGGGTTGTCCGTTGGGTTTTGTTGGGTTCTCGTTGGTCATCATTGTGAAAAAGGGTAAATTGTGGGTTTTGGAGAACATCAGGTAGGCTTAGGGGGACTTTTGGGGTGGATCTATGGCATTTGGGTTTTTCTTCTGTTTTTGGGGGAGATCCTGTTCTTTTTTTTTTTTTTTTTTTTTTTTTTTTTTTTTTTTTTTTTTTTTGACATGTTTTTTGTCTCCATTGGGTTTCGTTGGGTTTTCCATGGTCATCATGGTGGAAAAGGGTAAATTTGTGGGTTTTGGAGAACATCAGGTAGGTTTAGGCTGGTTTTGGGATTGGATCTGTGCTTTTTGGGGATTTTCTTCCAGTTTATGGGTGATCCCTTTCTTTTTTGGGGTGTTTTTGACGTGTTTTGGTGTCTCCTTTTGGGTTTTCGTTTGGTTCATGTTGGTCATCATGGTGAAAATTGTAAATTTTTTGGGGGGGGAATTTTCTTCCAGTTTTGGGGGTGATCCCGTTCTTTTTTGGGGTGTTTTTGACATGTTTTGGGGTCTCTGCTGGGTTTTGTTGGGTTCTTGTTTTTCATCATGTTGGAAAAGTTTAACTTGCGTGTTTTGGAGAACATCAGGTAGGTTTAGTGTGGTTTTGGGGTGGATCTATTTTTTTGGGGTTTTCTTTCGTTTTGGGGGGTTATCCCATTCTTTTTTGGGGTGTTTTTGACTTGTTTTGGGGTCTCCGTTGGGTTTTAGTTGGATTCTCGTTGGTCGTTAAGGGAAATGGGAGTGGATTGTGGGTTTTGAAGAAGATCAGGTGAGTTTAGGGTGGTTTTGCGGGGAAATTCATAGTTTTTGGTGTTTTTTCTTCTGATTCAGTTCTTTTTTGGGGTGTTTTTGATGTGTTTTGGGGTCTCCGTTGGGTTTTGTTGGGTTCTTGTTGTTCATCATGGTGAAAACGGGTAAATTGTGGGTATTGGAGAACATCAGGTAGGTTTAGGGGGACTTTTGGGGTGGATCAACGGCTTTTAGGGTTTTCTTCCAGTTTTGGGGGTGATCCCGCTTTTTTTTTGTGGTGTTTTTGACGTGTTTTGGGGTTTCCGTTGTGTTTTGTTGATTTCCTAATGTGTTTTAAGTTTGTTGGGAGTGGACTTTGGGATTTGGAGAACATCAGGTAGGTTTAGTGTGGTTTTGGGGTGGATCTATGTTTTTTTGGGGTTTTCTTTCTTTTTTAGGGGTTATCCTGTTCTTGTTTGGGGTGTTTTTGACTTGTTTTGGGGTCTCCGTTGGGTTTTAGTTGGATTCTCGTTGGTCGTTAAGGGAAATGGGAGTGGATTGTGGGTTTTGAAGAAGATCAGGTGAGTTTAGGGTGGTTTTGCGGGGAAATTCATAGTTTTTGGTGTTTTTTCTTCTGATTCAGTTCTTTTTTGGGGTGTTTTTGACGTGTTTTGGGGTTTCCGTTGTGTTTCGTTGAGTTCCTAATGGGTTTTATGGTGGTTGGGAGTGGACATTTGGATTTGGAGAACATCAGGTACGTTTAGAGTGGTTTTGGGATTGGATCCGTGCTTTTTGGGGTTTTCTTTGGTTTTGGGGGTGATCCTGTTCTTGTTTGGGGTGTTTTGGACGTGTTTTGGGTTCTCCGTTGGGTTTCGTTGTGTTTTCCGTGGTCATCATGGTGGAAAAGTGTAAATTGTGGGTTTTGGAGAACATCAGGTAGGTTTATGAGGACTTTTGGGGCAGATTCATGTTTTTTAGGGTTTTCTTCTGTTTTTTCTAGTGATCCAGTTGGTTTTCGGCGTGTTTTTGACGTGTTTTGTGGTCTCCGTTGGGTTTCGTTGGGTTTTCCGTGGTCATCATGGTGGAAAAGTGTAAATTGTGGGTTTTGGAGAACATCAGGTAGATTTAGGGTGTTTTGGGGGTGGATCTATGGTTTTGGGGGATTTTGTTCCAGTTTTGGGGTGATCGAATTCGTTTTTGGGGTGTTTCTGACGTGTTTTGGGTTCTTCGTTGGGTTTTGTTGGGTTTTCTGTTGGCATCTTGGTGGAAAAGGGTAAATTGTGGGTTTTCGAGAACTTCAGGTAGGTTTAGGGGGACTTTTGGGGTGGATTCATGGTATTTGGGGTTTTCTTCTGTTTTTTTGGGGTGATCCTGTTCTTTTTTGGGGTGTTTTTGACGTGTTTTGGGGTTGTCCGTTGGGTTTTGTTGGGTTCTCGTTGGTCATCATTGTGAAAAAGGGTAAATTGTGGGTTTTGGAGAACATCAGGTAGGCTTAGGGGGACTTTTGGGGTGGATCTATGGCATTTGGGTTTTTCTTCTGTTTTTGGGGGAGATCCTGTTCTTTTTTGTTTTTTTTTCTGTTTTTTTTTTTTTTGACATGTTTTTTGTCTCCATTGGGTTTCGTTGGGTTTTCCATGGTCATCATGGTGGAAAAGGGTAAATTTGTGGGTTTTGGAGAACATCAGGTAGGTTTAGGCTGGTTTTGGGATTGGATCTGTGCTTTTTGGGGATTTTCTTCCAGTTTATGGGTGATCCCTTTCTTTTTTGGGGTGTTTTTGACGTGTTTTGGTGTCTCCTTTTGGGTTTTCGTTTGGTTCATGTTGGTCATCATGGTGAAAATTGTAAATTTTTGGGGGGGGAATTTTCTTCCAGTTTTGGGGGTGATCCCGTTCTTTTTTGGGGTGTTTTTGACGTGTTTTGGGGTCTCTGTTGGGTTTTGTTGGGTTCTTGTTTTTCATCATGTTGGAAAAGTTTAACTTGCGTGTTTTGGAGAACATCAGGTAGGTTTAGTGTGGTTTTGGGGTGGATCTATTTTTTTGGGGTTTTCTTTCGTTTTGGGGGGTTATCCCATTCTTTTTTGGGGTGTTTTTGACTTGTTTTGGGGTCTCCGTTGGGTTTTAGTTGGATTCTCGTTGGTCGTTAAGGGAAATGGGAGTGGATTGTGGGTTTTGAAGAAGATCAGGTGAGTTTAGGGTGGTTTTGCGGGGAAATTCATAGTTTTTGGTGTTTTTTCTTCTGATTCAGTTCTTTTTTGGGGTGTTTTTGATGTGTTTTGGGGTCTCCGTTGGGTTTTGTTGGGTTCTTGTTGTTCATCATGGTGAAAACGGGTAAATTGTGGGTATTGGAGAACATCAGGTAGGTTTAGGGGGACTTTTGGGGTGGATCAACGGCTTTTAGGGTTTTCTTCCAGTTTTGGGGGTGATCCCGCTTTTTTTTGTGGTGTTTTTGACGTGTTTTGGGGTTTCCGTTGTGTTTTGTTGATTTCCTAATGTGTTTTAAGTTTGTTGGGAGTGGACTTTGGGATTTGGAGAACATCAGGTAGGTTTAGTGTGGTTTTGGGGTGGATCTATGTTTTTTTGGGGTTTTCTTTCTTTTTTAGGGGTTATCCTGTTCTTGTTTGGGGTGTTTTTGACTTGTTTTGGGGTCTCCGTTGTGTTTTAGTTGGATTCTCGTTGGTCCTTAAGGGAAATGGGAGTGGATTGTGGGTTTTGAAGAAGATCAGGTGAGTTTAGGGTGGTTTTGCGGGGAAATTCATAGTTTTTGGTGTTTTTTCTTCTGATTCAGTTCTTTTTTGGGGTGTTTTTGACGTGTTTTGGGGTTTCCGTTGGGTTTCGTTGAGTTCCTAATGGGTTTTATGGTGGTTGGGAGTGGACATTTGGATTTGGAGAACATCAGGTACGTTTAGAGTGGTTTTGGGATTGGATCCGTGCTTTTTGGGGTTTTCTTTGGTTTTGGGGGTGATCCTGTTCTTGTTTGGGGTGTTTTTGACGTGTTTTGGGTTCTCCGTTGGGTTTCGTTGTGTTTTCCGTGGTCATCATGGTGGAAAAGTGTAAATTGTGGGTTTTGGAGAACATCAGGTAGATTTAGGGTGTTTTGGGGGTGGATCTATGGTTTTGGGGGATTTTGTTCCAGTTTTGGGGTGATCGAATTCATTTTTGGGGTGTTTCTGACGTGTTTTGGGTTCTTCTTTGGGTTTTGTTGGGTTTTCTGTTGGCATCTTGGTGGAAAAGGGTAAATTGTGGGTTTTCGAGAACTTCAGGTAGGTTTAGGGGGACTTTTGGGGTGGATTCATGGTATTTGGGGTTTTCTTCTGTTTTTTTGGGGTGATCCTGTTCTTTTTTGGGGTGTTTTTGACGTGTTTTGGGGTTGTCCGTTGGGTTTTGTTGGGTTCTCGTTGGTCATCATTGTGAAAAAGGGTAAATTGTGGGTTTTGGAGAACATCAGGTAGGCTTAGGGGGACTTTTGGGGTGGATCTATGGCATTTGGGTTTTTCTTCTGTTTTTGGGGGAGATCCTGTTCTTTTTTGTTTTTTTTTTTTTGTTTTTTTTTTTTTGACATGTTTTTTGTCTCCATTGGGTTTCGTTGGGTTTTCCATGGTCATCATGGTGGAAAAGGGTAAATTTGTGGGTTTTGGAGAACATCAGGTAGGTTTAGGCTGGTTTTGGGATTGGATCTGTGCTTTTGGGGGATTTTCTTCCAGTTTATGGGTGATCCCTTTCTTTTTTGGGGTGTTTTTGACGTGTTTTGGTGTCTCCTTTTGGGTTTTCGTTTGGTTCATGTTGGTCATCATGGTGAAAATTGTAAATTTTTGGGGGGGGAATTTTCTTCCAGTTTTGGGGGTGATCCCGTTCTTTTTTGGGGTGTTTTTGACGTGTTTTGGGGTCTCTGTTGGGTTTTGTTGGGTTCTTGTTTTTCATCATGTTGGAAAAGTTTAACTTGCGTGTTTTGGAGAACATCAGGTAGGTTTAGTGTGGTTTTGGGGTGGATCTATTTTTTTGGGGTTTTCTTTCGTTTTGGGGGGTTATCCCATTCTTTTTTGGGGTGTTTTTGACTTGTTTTGGGGTCTCCGTTGGGTTTTAGTTGGATTCTCGTTGGTCGTTAAGGGAAATGGGAGTGGATTGTGGGTTTTGAAGAAGATCAGGTGAGTTTAGGGTGGTTTTGCGGGGAAATTCATAGTTTTTGGTGTTTTTTCTTCTGATTCAGTTCTTTTTTGGGGTGTTTTTGATGTGTTTTGGGGTCTCCGTTGGTTTTTGTTGGGTTCTTGTTGTTTCATCATGGTGAAAACGGGTAAATTGTGGGTATTGGAGAACATCAGGTAGGTTTAGGGGGACTTTTGGGGTGGATCAACGGCTTTTAGGGTTTTCTTCCAGTTTTGGGGGTGATCCCGCTTTTTTTTGTGTGTTTTTGACGTGTTTTGGGGTTTCCGTTGTGTTTTGTTGATTTCCTAATGTGTTTTAAGTTTGTTGGGAGTGGACTTTGGGATTTGGAGAACATCAGGTAGGTTTAGTGTGGTTTTGGGGTGGATCTATGTTTTTTTGGGGTTTTCTTTCTTTTTTAGGGGTTATCCTGTTCTTGTTTGGGGTGTTTTGACTTGTTTTGGGGTGTCCGTTGGGTTTTAGTTGGATTCTCGTTGGTCGTTAAGGGAAATGGGAGTGGATTGTGGGTTTTGAAGAAGATCAGGTGAGTTTAGGGTGGTTTTGCGGGGAAATTCATAGTTTTTGGTGTTTTTTCTTCTGATTCAGTTCTTTTTTGGGGTGTTTTTGAGGTGTTTTGGGGTTTCCGTTGTGTTTCGTTGAGTTCCTAATGGGTTTTATGGTGGTTGGGAGTGGACATTTGGATTTGGAGAACATCAGGTACGTTTAGAGTGGTTTTGGGATTGGATCCGTGCTTTTTGGGGTTTTCTTTGGTTTTGGGGGTTGATCCTGTTCTTGTTTGGGGTGTTTTGGACGTGTTTTGGGTTCTCCGTTGGGTTTCGTTGTGTTTTCCGTGGTCATCATGGTGGAAAAGTGTAAATTGTGGGTTTTGGAGAACATCAGGTAGGTTTATGAGGACTTTTGGGGCAGATTCATGTTTTTTAGGGTTTTCTTCTGTTTTTTTCTAGTGATCCAGTTGGTTTTCGGCGTGTTTTTGACGTGTTTTGTGGTCTCCGTTGGGTTTCGTTGGGTTTTTCCGTGGTCATCATGGTGGAAAAGTGTAAATTGTGGGTTTTGGAGAACATCAGGTAGATTTAGGGTGTTTTGGGGGGTGGATCTATGGTTTTGGGGGATTTTGTTCCAGTTTTGGGGTGATCGAATTCATTTTTGGGGTGTTTTCTGACGTGTTTTGGGTTCTTCGTTGGGTTTTGTTGGGTTTTCTGTTGGCATCTTGGTGGAAAAGGGTAAATTGTGGGTTTTCGAGAACTTCAGGTAGGTTTAGGGGACTTTTGGGGTGGATTCATGGTATTTGGGGTTTTCTTCTGTTTTTTTGGGGTGATCCTGTTCTTTTTTGGGGTGTTTTTTGACGTGTTTTGGGGTTGTCCGTTGGGTTTTGTTGGGTTCTCGTTGGTCATCATTGTGAAAAAGTGTAAATTGTGGGTTTTGGAGAACATCAGGTAGGCTTAGGGGGACTTTTGGGGTGGATCTATGGCATTTGGGTTTTTCTTCTGTTTTTGGGGGAGATCCTGTTCTTTTTTTTTTTTTTTTTTTTGACATGTTTTTTGTCTCCATTGGGTTTCGTTGGGTTTTCCATGGTCATCATGGTAGAAAAGGGTAAATTTGTGGGTTTTGGAGAACATCAGGTAGGTTTAGGCTGGTTTTGGGATTGGATCTGTGCTTTTGGGGGATTTTCTTCCAGTTTATGGGTGATCCCTTTCTTTTTTGGGGTGTTTTTGACGTGTTTTGGTGTCTCCTTTTGGGTTTTCGTTTGGTTCATGTTGGTCATCATGGTGAAAATTGTAAATTTTTGGGGGGGGAATTTTCTTCCAGTTTTGGGGGTGATCCCGTTCTTTTTTGGGGTGTTTTTGACGTGTTTTGGGGTCTCTGTTGGGTTTTGTTGGGTTCTTGTTTTTCATCATGTTGGAAAAGTTTAACTTGCGTGTTTTGGAGAACATCAGGTAGGTTTAGTGTGGTTTTGGGGTGGATCTATTTTTTTGGGGTTTTCTTTCGTTTTGGGGGGTTATCCCATTCTTTTTTGGGGTGTTTTTGACTTGTTTTGGGGTCTCCGTTGTGTTTTAGTTGGATTCTCGTTGGTCCTTAAGGGAAATGGGAGTGGATTGTGGGTTTTGAAGAAGATCAGGTGAGTTTAGGGTGGTTTTGCGGGGAAATTCATAGTTTTTGGTGTTTTTTCTTCTGATTCAGTTCTTTTTTGGGGTGTTTTTGATGTGTTTTGGGGTCTCCGTTGGTTTTTGTTGGGTTCTTGTTGTTCATCATGGTGAAAATGGGTAAATTGTGGGTATTGGAGAACATCAGGTAGGTTTAGGGGGACTTTTGGGGTGGATCAACGGCTTTTAGGGTTTTCTTCCAGTTTTGGGGGTGATCCTGCTTTTTTTTGTGGTGTTTTTGACGTGTTTTGGGGTTTCCGTTGTGTTTTGTTGATTTCCTAATGTGTTTTAAGTTTGTTGGGAGTGGACTTTGGGATTTGGAGAACATCAGGTAGGTTTAGTGTGGTTTTGGGGTGGATCTATGTTTTTTTGGGGTTTTCTTTCTTTTTTAGGGGTTATCCTGTTCTTGTTTGGGGTGTTTTTGACTTGTTTTGGGGTCTCCGTTGTGTTTTAGTTGGATTCTCGTTGGTCCTTAAGGGAAATGGGAGTGGATTGTGGGTTTTGAAGAAGATCAGGTGAGTTTAGGGTGGTTTTGCGGGGAAATTCATAGTTTTTGGTGTTTTTTCTTCTGATTCAGTTCTTTTTTGGGGTGTTTTTGAGGTGTTTTGGGGTTTCCGTTGTGTTTCGTTGAGTTCCTAATGGGTTTTATGGTGGTTGGGAGTGGACATTTGGATTTGGAGAAGATCAGGTAGGTTTAGGGTGGTTTTGGGATTGGATCCATGCTTTTTGGGGATTTTCTTCCAGTTTTGGGGGTTATCCCGTTCTGTTTTGGGGTGTTTTTGACATGTTTTGATGTCTCTGTTGGGTTTTGTTGGGTTTTCTGTTGGCATCTTGGTGGAAAAGGGTAAATTGTGGGTTTTCGAGAACTTCAGGTAGGTTTAGGGGGACTTTTGGGGCGGATTCATGGTATTTGGGGTTTTCTTCTGTTTTTTGGGGTGATCCTGTTCTTTTTTGGGGTGTTTTTGACGTGTTTTGGGGTTGTCCGTTGGGTTTTGTTGGGTTCTCGTTGGTCATCATTGTGAAAAAGTGTAAATTGTGGGTTTTGGAGAACATCAGGTAGGCTTAGGGGGACTTTTGGGGTGGATCTATGGCATTTGGGTTTTTCTTCTGTTTTTGGGGGAGATCCTGTTCTTTTTTTTTTTTTTTTTTTTTTTTTTTTTTTTTTTTTTTTGACATGTTTTTTTTCTCCATTGGGTTTCGTTGGGTTTTCCATGGTCATCATGGTGGAAAAGGGTAAATTTGTGGGTTTTGGAGAACATCAGGTAGGTTTAGGCTGGTTTTGGGATTGGATCTGTGCTTTTGGGGGATTTTCTTCCAGTTTATGGGTGATCCCTTTCTTTTTTGGGGTGTTTTTGACGTGTTTTGGTGTCTCCTTTTGGGTTTTCGTTTGGTTCATGTTGGTCATCATGGTGAAAATTGTAAATTTTTGGGGGGGGAATTTTCTTCCAGTTTTGGGGGTGATCCCGTTCTTTTTTGGGGTGTTTTTGACGTGTTTTGGGGTCTCTGTTGGGTTTTGTTGGGTTCTTGTTTTTCATCATGTTGGAAAAGTTTAACTTGCGTGTTTTGGAGAACATCAGGTAGGTTTAGTGTGGTTTTGGGGTGGATCTATTTTTTGGGGGGTTTCTTTCGTTTTGGGGGGTTATCCCATTCTTTTTTGGGGTGTTTTTGACTTGTTTTGGGGTCTCCGTTGGGTTTTAGTTGGATTCTCGTTGGTCGTTAAGGTAAATGGGAGTGGATTGTGGGTTTTGAAGAAGATCAGGTGAGTTTAGGGTGGTTTTGCGGGGAAATTCATAGTTTTTGGTGTTTTTTCTTCTGATTCAGTTCTTTTTTGGGGTGTTTTTGACGTGTTTTGGGGTTTCCGTTGGGTTTCGTTGAGTTCCTAATGGGTTTTATGGTGGTTGGGAGTGGACATTTGGATTTGGAGAAGATCAGGTAGGTTTAAGGTGGTTTTGGGATTGGATCCATGCTTTTTGGGGATTTTCTTCCAGTTTTGGGGGTTATCCCGTTCTGTTTTGGGGTGTTTTTGACATGTTTTGATGTCTCTGTTGGGTTTTGTTGGGTTTTCTGTTGGCATCTTGGTGGAAAAGGGTAAATTGTGGGTTTTGGAGAACTTCAGGTAGGTTTAGGGGGACTTTTGGGGCGGATTCATGGTATTTGGGGTTTTCTTCTGTTTTTTGGGGTGATCCTGTTCTTTTTTGGGGTGTTTTTGACGTGTTTTGGGGTTGTCCGTTGGGTTTTGTTGGGTTCTCGTTGGTCATCATTGTGAAAAAGTGTAAATTGTGGGTTTTGGAGAACATCAGGTAGGCTTAGGGGGACTTTTGGGGTGGATCTATGGCATTTGGGTTTTTCTTCTGTTTTTGGGGGAGATCCTGTTTTTTTTTGTTTTTTTTTCTGTTTTTTTTTTTTGACATGTTTTTTGTCTCCATTGGGTTTCGTTGGGTTTTCCATGGTCATCATGGTGGAAAAGGGTAAATTTGTGGGTTTTGGAGAACATCAGGTAGGTTTAGGCTGGTTTTGGGATTGGATCTGTGCTTTTGGGGGATTTTCTTCCAGTTTATGGGTGATCCCTTTCTTTTTTGGGGTGTTTTTGACGTGTTTTGGTGTCTCCTTTTGGGTTTTCGTTTGGTTCATGTTGGTCATCATGGTGAAAATTGTAAATTTTTGGGGGGGGAATTTTCTTCCAGTTTTGGGGGTGATCCCGTTCTTTTTTGGGGTGTTTTTGACGTGTTTTGGGGTCTCTGTTGGGTTTTGTTGGGTTCTTGTTTTTCATCATGTTGGAAAAGTTTAACTTGCGTGTTTTGGAGAACATCAGGTAGGTTTAGTGTGGTTTTGGGGTGGATCTATTTTTTTGGGGTTTTCTTTCGTTTTGGGGGGTTATCCCATTCTTTTTTGGGGTGTTTTTGACTTGTTTTGGGGTCTCCGTTGGGTTTTAGTTGGATTCTCGTTGGTCGTTAAGGGAAATGGGAGTGGATTGTGGGTTTTGAAGAAGATCAGGTGAGTTTAGGGTGGTTTTGCGGGGAAATTCATAGTTTTTGGTGTTTTTTCTTCTGATTCAGTTCTTTTTTGGGGTGTTTTTGATGTGTTTTGGGGTCTCCGTTGGGTTTTGTTGGGTTCTTGTTGTTCATCATGGTGAAAACGGGTAAATTGTGGGTATTGGAGAACATCAGGTAGGTTTAGGGGGACTTTTGGGGTGGATCAACGGCTTTTAGGGTTTTCTTCCAGTTTTGGGGGTGATCCCGCTTTTTTTTGTGGTGTTTTTGACGTGTTTTGGGGTTTCCGTTGTGTTTTGTTGATTTCCTAATGTGTTTTAAGTTTGTTGGGAGTGGACTTTGGGATTTGGAGAACATCAGGTAGGTTTAGTGTGGTTTTGGGGTGGATCTATGTTTTTTTGGGGTTTTCTTTCTTTTTTAGGGGTTATCCTGTTCTTGTTTGGGGTGTTTTTGACTTGTTTTGGGGTCTCCGTTGTGTTTTAGTTGGATTCTCGTTGGTCCTTAAGGGAAATGGGAGTGGATTGTGGGTTTTGAAGAAGATCAGGTGAGTTTAGGGTGGTTTTGCGGGGAAATTCATAGTTTTTGGTGTTTTTTCTTCTGATTCAGTTCTTTTTTGGGGTGTTTTTGACATGTTTTGGGGTTTCCGTTGGGTTTCGTTGAGTTCCTAATGGGTTTTATGGTGGTTGGGAGTGGACATTTGGATTTGGAGAACATCAGGTACGTTTAGAGTGGTTTTGGGATTGGATCCATGCTTTTTGGGGTTTTCTTTGGTTTTGGGGGTGATCCTGTTCTTGTTTGGGGTGTTTTGGACGTGTTTTGGGTTCTCCGTTGGGTTTCGTTGTGTTTTCCGTGGTCATCATGGTGGAAAAGTGTAAATTGTGGGTTTTGGAGAACATCAGGTAGGTTTATGAGGACTTTTGGGGCAGATTCATGTTTTTTAGGGTTTTCTTCTGTTTTTTCTAGTGATCCAGTTGGTTTTCGGCGTGTTTTTGACGTGTTTTGTGGTCTCCGTTGGGTTTCGTTGGGTTTTCCGTGGTCATCATGGTGGAAAAGTGTAAATTGTGGGTTTTGGAGAACATCAGGTAGATTTAGGGTGTTTTGGGGGTGGATCTATGGTTTTGGGGGATTTTGTTCCAGTTTTGGGGTGATCGAATTCATTTTTGGGGTGTTTCTGACGTGTTTTGGGTTCTTCGTTGGGTTTTGTTGGGTTTTCTGTTGGCATCTTGGTGGAAAAGGGTAAATTGTGGGTTTTCGAGAACTTCAGGTAGGTTTAGGGGGACTTTTGGGGTGGATTCATGGTATTTGGGGTTTTCTTCTGTTTTTTTGGGGTGATCCTGTTCTTTTTTGGGGTGTTTTTGACGTGTTTTGGGGTTGTCCGTTGGGTTTTGTTGGGTTCTCGTTGGTCATCATTGTGAAAAAGTGTAAATTGTGGGTTTTGGAGAACATCAGGTAGGCTTAGGGGGACTTTTGGGGTGGATCTATGGCATTTGGGTTTTTCTTCTGTTTTTGGGGGAGATCCTGTTCTTTTTTTTTTTTTTTTTTTTTTTTTTTTTTTTTTTTTTTTGACATGTTTTTTGTCTCCATTGGTTTTCGTTGGGTTTTCCATGGTCATCATGGTGGAAAAGGGTAAATTTGTGGGTTTTGGAGAACATCAGGTAGGTTTAGGCTGGTTTTGGGATTGGATCTGTGCTTTTGGGGGATTTTCTTCCAGTTTATGGGTGATCCCTTTCTTTTTTGGGGTGTTTTTGACGTGTTTTGGTGTCTCCTTTTGGGTTTTCGTTTGGTTCATGTTGGTCATCATGGTGAAAATTGTAAATTTTTGGGGGGGGGAATTTTCTTCCAGTTTTGGGGGTGATCCCGTTCTTTTTTGGGGTGTTTTTGACGTGTTTTGGGGTCTCTGTTGGGTTTTGTTGGGTTCTTGTTTTTCATCATGTTGGAAAAGTTTAACTTGCGTGTTTTGGAGAACATCAGGTAGGTTTAGTGTGGTTTTGGGGTGGATCTATTTTTTTGGGGTTTTCTTTCGTTTTGGGGGGTTATCCCATTCTTTTTTGGGGTGTTTTTGACTTGTTTTGGGGTCTCCGTTGGGTTTTAGTTGGATTCTCGTTGGTCGTTAAGGGAAATGGGAGTGGATTGTGGGTTTTGAAGAAGATCAGGTGAGTTTAGGGTGGTTTTGCGGGGAAATTCATAGTTTTTGGTGTTTTTTCTTCTGATTCAGTTCTTTTTTGGGGTGTTTTTGATGTGTTTTGGGGTCTCCGTTGGTTTTTGTTGGGTTCTTGTTGTTCATCATGGTGAAAACGGGTAAATTGTGGGTATTGGAGAACATCAGGTAGGTTTAGGGGGACTTTTGGGGTGGATCAACGGCTTTTAGGGTTTTCTTCCAGTTTTGGGGGTGATCCCGCTTTTTTTTGTGGTGTTTTTGACGTGTTTTGGGGTTTCCGTTGTGTTTTGTTGATTTCCTAATGTGTTTTAAGTTTGTTGGGAGTGGACTTTGGGATTTGGAGAACATCAGGTAGGTTTAGTGTGGTTTTGGGGTGGATCTATGTTTTTTTGGGGTTTTCTTTCTTTTTTAGGGGTTATCCTGTTCTTGTTTGGGGTGTTTTTGACTTGTTTTGGGGTCTCCGTTGGGTTTTAGTTGGATTCTCGTTGGTCCTTAAGGGAAATGGGAGTGGATTGTGGGTTTTGAAGAAGATCAGGTGAGTTTAGGGTGGTTTTGCGGGGAAATTCATAGTTTTTGGTGTTTTTTCTTCTGATTCAGTTCTTTTTTGGGGTGTTTTTGACATGTTTTGGGGTTTCCGTTGGGTTTCGTTGAGTTCCTAATGGGTTTTATGGTGGTTGGGAGTGGACATTTGGATTTGGAGAACATCAGGTACGTTTAGAGTGGTTTTGGGATTGGATCCATTCTTTTTGGGGTTTTCTTTGGTTTTGGGGGTGATCCTGTTCTTGTTTGGGGTGTTTTTGACGTGTTTTGGGTTCTCCGTTGGGTTTCGTTGTGTTTTCCGTGGTCATCATGGTGGAAAAGTGTAAATTGTGGGTTTTGGAGAACATCAGGTAGGTTTATGAGGACTTTTGGGGCAGATTCATGTTTTTTAGGGTTTTCTTCTGTTTTTTCTAGTGATCCAGTTGGTTTTCGGCGTGTTTTTGACGTGTTTTGTGGTCTCCGTTGGGTTTCGTTGGGTTTTCCGTGGTCATCATGGTGGAAAAGTGTAAATTGTGGGTTTTGGAGAACATCAGGTAGATTTAGGGTGTTTTGGGGGTGGATCTATGGTTTTGGGGGATTTTGTTCCAGTTTTGGGGTGATCGAATTCATTTTTGGGGTGTTTCTGACGTGTTTTGGGTTCTTCGTTGGGTTTTGTTGGGTTTTCTGTTGGCATCTTGGTGGAAAAGGGTAAATTGTGGGTTTTCGAGAACTTCAGGTAGGTTTAGGGGGACTTTTGGGGTGGATTCATGGTATTTGGGGTTTTCTTCTGTTTTTTGGGGTGATCCTGTTCTTTTTTGGGGTGTTTTTGACGTGTTTTGGGGTTGTCCGTTGGGTTTTGTTGGGTTCTCGTTGGTCATCATTGTGAAAAAGTGTAAATTGTGGGTTTTGGAGAACATCAGGTAGGCTTAGGGGGACTTTTGGGGTGGATCTATGGCATTTGGGTTTTTCTTCTGTTTTTGGGGGAGATCCTGTTCTTTTTTTTTTTTTTTTTTTTTTTTTTTTTGACATGTTTTTTGTCTCCATTGGTTTTCGTTGGGTTTTCCATGGTCATCATGGTGGAAAAGGGTAAATTTGTGGGTTTTGGAGAACATCAGGTAGGTTTAGGCTGGTTTTGGGATTGGATCTGTGCTTTTGGGGGATTTTCTTCCAGTTTATGGGTGATCCCTTTCTTTTTTGGGGTGTTTTTGACGTGTTTTGGTGTCTCCTTTTGGGTTTTCGTTTGGTTCATGTTGGTCATCATGGTGAAAATTGTAAATTTTTTGGGGGGGGAATTTTCTTCCAGTTTTGGGGGTGATCCCGTTCTTTTTTGGGGTGTTTTTGACATGTTTTGGGGTCTCTGCTGGGTTTTGTTGGGTTCTTGTTTTTCATCATGTTGGAAAAGTTTAACTTGCGTGTTTTGGAGAACATCAGGTAGGTTTAGTGTGGTTTTGGGGTGGATCTATTTTTTTGGGGTTTTCTTTCGTTTTGGGGGGTTATCCCATTCTTTTTTGGGGTGTTTTTGACTTGTTTTGGGGTCTCCGTTGGGTTTTAGTTGGATTCTCGTTGGTCGTTAAGGTAAATGGGAGTGGATTGTGGGTTTTGAAGAAGATCAGGTGAGTTTAGGGTGGTTTTGCGGGGAAATTCATAGTTTTTGGTGTTTTTTCTTCTGATTCAGTTCTTTTTTGGGGTGTTTTTGATGTGTTTTGGGGTTTCCGTTGGGTTTCGTTGAGTTCCTAATGGGTTTTATGGTGGTTGGGAGTGGACATTTGGATTTGGAGAAGATCAGGTAGGTTTAGGGTGGTTTTGGGATTGGATCCATGCTTTTTGGGGATTTTCTTCCAGTTTTGGGGGTTATCCCGTTCTGTTTTGGGGTGTTTTTGACATGTTTTGATGTCTCTGTTGGGTTTTGTTGGGTTTTCTGTTGGCATCTTGGTGGAAAAGGGTAAATTGTGGGTTTTGGAGAACTTCAGGTAGGTTTAGGGGGACTTTTGGGGCGGATTCATGGTATTTGGGGTTTTCTTCTGTTTTTTGGGGTGATCCTGTTCTTTTTTGGGGTGTTTTTGACGTGTTTTGGGGTTGTCCGTTGGGTTTTGTTGGGTTCTCGTTGGTCATCATTGTGAAAAAGTGTAAATTGTGGGTTTTGGAGAACATCAGGTAGGCTTAGGGGGACTTTTGGGGTGGATCTATGGCATTTGGGTTTTTCTTCTGTTTTTGGGGGAGATCCTGTTCTTTTTTTTTTTTTTTTTTTGTTTTTTTTTTTTGACATGTTTTTTGTCTCCATTGGGTTTCGTTGGGTTTTCCATGGTCATCATGGTGGAAAAGGGTAAATTTGTGGGTTTTGGAGAACATCAGGTAGGTTTAGGCTGGTTTTGGGATTGGATCTGTGCTTTTGGGGGATTTTCTTCCAGTTTATGGGTGATCCCTTTCTTTTTTGGGGTGTTTTTGACGTGTTTTGGTGTCTCCTTTTGGGTTTTCGTTTGGTTCATGTTGGTCATCATGGTGAAAATTGTAAATTTTTTGGGGGGGGGGGGAATTTTCTTCCAGTTTTGGGGGTGATCCCGTTCTTTTTTGGGGTGTTTTTGACGTGTTTTGGGGTCTCTGTTGGGTTTTGTTGGGTTCTTGTTTTTCATCATGTTGGAAAAGTTTAACTTGCGTGTTTTGGAGAACATCAGGTAGGTTTAGTGTGGTTTTGGGGTGGATCTATTTTTTTGGGGTTTTCTTTCGTTTTGGGGGGTTATCCCATTCTTTTTTGGGGTGTTTTTGACTTGTTTTGGGGTCTCCGTTGGGTTTTAGTTGGATTCTCGTTGGTCCTTAAGGGAAATGGGAGTGGATTGTGGGTTTTGAAGAAGATCAGGTGAGTTTAGGGTGGTTTTGCGGGGAAATTCATAGTTTTTGGTGTTTTTTCTTCTGATTCAGTTCTTTTTTGGGGTGTTTTTGATGTGTTTTGGGGTCTCCGTTGGGTTTTGTTGGGTTCTTGTTGTTCATCATGGTGAAAACGGGTAAATTGTGGGTATTGGAGAACATCAGGTAGGTTTAGGGGGACTTTTGGGGTGGATCAACGGCTTTTAGGGTTTTCTTCCAGTTTTGGGGGTGATCCCGCTTTTTTTTGTGGTGTTTTTGACGTGTTTTGGGGTTTCCGTTGTGTTTTGTTGATTTCCTAATGTGTTTTAAGTTTGTTGGGAGTGGACTTTGGGATTTGGAGAACATCAGGTAGGTTTAGTGTGGTTTTGGGGTGGATCTATGTTTTTTTGGTGTTTTCTTTCTTTTTTAGGGGTTATCCTGTTCTTGTTTGGGGTGTTTTTGACTTGTTTTGGGGTCTCCGTTGGGTTTTAGTTGGATTCTCGTTGGTCCTTAAGGGAAATGGGAGTGGATTGTGGGTTTTGAAGAAGATCAGGTGAGTTTAGGGTGGTTTTGCGGGGAAATTCATAGTTTTTGGTGTTTTTTTCTTCTGATTCAGTTCTTTTTTGGGGTGTTTTTGATGTGTTTTGGGGTTTCCGTTGGGTTTCGTTGAGTTCCTAATGGGTTTTATGGTGGTTGGGAGTGGACATTTGGATTTGGAGAAGATCAGGTAGGTTTAGGGTGGTTTTGGGATTGGATCCATGCTTTTTGGGGATTTTCTTCCAGTTTTGGGGGTTATCCCGTTCTGTTTTGGGGTGTTTTTGACATGTTTTGATGTCTCTGTTGGGTTTGTTGGGTTTTCTGTTGGCATCTTGGTGGAAAAGGGTAAATTGTGGGTTTTGGAGAACTTCAGGTAGGTTTAGGGGGACTTTTGGGGCGATTCATGGTATTTGGGGTTTTCTTCTGTTTTTTGGGTGATCCTGTTCTTTTTTGGGGTGTTTTTGACGTGTTTTGGGGTTGTCCGTTGGGTTTTGTTGGGTTCTCGTTGGTCATCATTGTGAAAAAGTGTAAATGTGGGTTTTGGAGAACATCAGGTAGGCTTAGGGGGACTTTTGGGGTGGATCTATGGCATTTGGGTTTTTCTTCTGTTTTTGGGGGAGATCCTGTTCTTTTTTTTTTTTTTTTTTTGTTTTTTTTTTTTGACATGTTTTTTGTCTCCATTGGGTTTCGTTGGGTTTTCCATGGTCATCATGGTGGAAAAGGGTAAATTTGTGGGTTTTGGAGAACATCAGGTAGGTTTAGGCTGGTTTTGGGATTGGATCTGTGCTTTTGGGGGATTTTCTTCCAGTTTATGGGTGATCCCTTTCTTTTTTGGGGTGTTTTTGACGTGTTTTGGTGTCTCCTTTTGGGTTTTCGTTTGGTTCATGTTGGTCATCATGGTGAAAATTGTAAATTTTTTTGGGGGGGGGGGGAATTTTCTTCCAGTTTTGGGGGTGATCCCGTTCTTTTTTGGGGTGTTTTTGACATGTTTTGGGGTCTCTGCTGGGTTTTGTTGGGTTCTTGTTTTTCATCATGTTGGAAAAGTTTAACTTGCGTGTTTTGGAGAACATCAGGTAGGTTTAGTGTGGTTTTGGGGTGGATCTATTTTTTTGGGGTTTTCTTTCGTTTTGGGGGGTTATCCCATTCTTTTTTGGGGTGTTTTTGACTTGTTTTGGGGTCTCCGTTGGGTTTTAGTTGGATTCTCGTTGGTCGTTAAGGTAAATGGGAGTGGATTGTGGGTTTTGAAGAAGATCAGGTGAGTTTAGGGTGGTTTTGCGGGGAAATTCATAGTTTTTGGTGTTTTTTCTTCTGATTCAGTTCTTTTTTGGGGTGTTTTTGATGTGTTTTGGGGTCTCCGTTGGGTTTTGTTGGGTTCTTGTTGTTCATCATGGTGAAAACGGGTAAATTGTGGGTATTGGAGAACATCAGGTAGGTTTAGGGGGACTTTTGGGGTGGATCAACGGCTTTTAGGGTTTTCTTCCAGTTTTGGGGGTGATCCCGCTTTTTTTTTGTGGTGTTTTTGACGTGTTTTGGGTTTCCGTTGTGTTTTGTTGATTTCCTAATGTGTTTTAAGTTTGTTGGGAGTGGACTTTGGGATTTGGAGAACATCAGGTAGGTTTAGTGTGGTTTTGGGGTGGATCTATGTTTTTTTGGGGTTTTCTTTCTTTTTTAGGGGTTATCCTGTTCTTGTTTGGGGTGTTTTTGACTTGTTTTGGGGTCTCCGTTGTGTTTTAGTTGGATTCTCGTTGGTCCTTAAGGGAAATGGGAGTGGATTGTGGGTTTTGAAGAAGATCAGGTGAGTTTAGGGTGGTTTTGCGGGGAAATTCATAGTTTTTGGTGTTTTTTCTTCTGATTCAGTTCTTTTTTGGGGTGTTTTTGACGTGTTTTGGGGTTTCCGTTGGGTTTCGTTGAGTTCCTAATGGGTTTTATGGTGGTTGGGAGTGGACATTTGGATTTGGAGAAGATCAGGTAGGTTTAGGGTGGTTTTGGGATTGGATCCATGCTTTTTGGGATTTTCTTCCAGTTTTGGGGGTTATCCCGTTTTGTTTTGGGGTGTTTTTGACATGTTTTGATGTCTCTGTTGGGTTTTGTTGGGTTTTCTGTTGGCATCTTGGTGGAAAAGGGTAAATTGTGGGTTTTGGAGAACTTCAGGTAGGTTTAGGGGGACTTTTGGGGTGGATTCATGGTATTGGGGTTTTCTTCTGTTTTTTGGGGTGATCCTGTTCTTTTTTGGGGTGTTTTTGACGTGTTTTGGGTTGTCCGTTGGGTTTTGTTGGGTTCTCGTTGGTCATCATTGTGAAAAAGGGTAAATTGTGGGTTTTGGAGAACATCAGGTAGGCTTAGGGGGACTTTTGGGTGGATCTATGGCATTTGGGTTTTTCTTCTGTTTTTGGGGGAGATCCTGTTCTTTTTTTTTTTTTTTTTTTTTTTTTTTTTTTGACATGTTTTTTGTCTCCATTGGGTTTCGTTGGGTTTTCCATGGTCATCATGGTGGAAAAGGGTAAATTTGTGGGTTTTGGAGAACATCAGGTAGGTTTAGGCTGGTTTTGGGATTGGATCTGTGCTTTTGGGGGATTTTCTTCCAGTTTATGGGTGATCCCTTTCTTTTTTGGGGTGTTTTTGACGTGTTTTGGTGTCTCCTTTTGGGTTTTCGTTTGGTTCATGTTGGTCATCATGGTGAAAATTGTAAATTTTTTGGGGGGGGGGGGAATTTTCTTCCAGTTTTGGGGGTGATCCCGTTCTTTTTTGGGGTGTTTTTGACATGTTTTGGGGTCTCTGCTGGGTTTTGTTGGGTTCTTGTTTTTCATCATGTTGGAAAAGTTTAACTTGCGTGTTTTGGAGAACATCAGGTAGGTTTAGTGTGGTTTTGGGGTGGATCTATTTTTTTGGGTTTTCTTTCGTTTTGGGGGGTTATCCCATTCTTTTTTGGGGTGTTTTTGACTTGTTTTGGGGTCTCCGTTGGGTTTTAGTTGGATTCTCGTTGGTCCTTAAGGGAAATGGGAGTGGATTGTGGGTTTTGAAGAAGATCAGGTGAGTTTAGGGTGGTTTTGCGGGGAAATTCATAGTTTTTGGTGTTTTTTCTTCTGATTCAGTTCTTTTTTGGGGTGTTTTTGATGTGTTTTGGGGTCTCCGTTGGTTTTTGTTGGGTTCTTGTTGTTCATCATGGTGAAAACGGGTAAATTGTGGGTATTGGAGAACATCAGGTAGGTTTAGGGGGACTTTTGGGTGGATCAACGGCTTTTAGGGTTTTCTTCCAGTTTTGGGGGTGATCCCGCTTTTTTTGTGGTGTTTTTGACGTGTTTTGGGGTTTCCGTTGTGTTTTGTTGATTTCCTAATGTGTTTTAAGTTTGTTGGGAGTGGACTTTGGGATTTGGAGAACATCAGGTAGGTTTAGTGTGGTTTTGGGGTGGATCTATGTTTTTTTGGGGTTTTCTTTCTTTTTTAGGGGTTATCCTGTTCTTGTTTGGGGTGTTTTTGACTTGTTTTGGGGTCTCCGTTGTGTTTTAGTTGGATTCTCGTTGGTCTTAAGGGAAATGGGAGTGGATTGTGGGTTTTGAAGAGATCAGGTGAGTTTAGGGTGGTTTTGGGGGAAATTCATAGTTTTTGGTGTTTTTTCTTCTGATTCAGTTCTTTTTTGGGGTGTTTTTGACGTGTTTTGGGGTTTCCGTTGGGTTTCGTTGAGTTCCTAATGGGTTTTATGGTGGTTGGGAGTGGACATTTGGATTTGGAGAAGATCAGGTAGGTTTAGGGTGGTTTTGGGATTGGATCCATGCTTTTTGGGGATTTTTCTTCCAGTTTTGGGGGTTATCCCGTTTTGTTTTGGGGTGTTTTTGACATGTTTTGATGTCTCTGTTGGGTTTTGTTGGGTTTTCTGTTGGCATCTTGGTGGAAAAGGGTAAATTGTGGGTTTTCGAGAACTTCAGGTAGGTTAAGGGGGACTTTTGGGGCGGATTCATGGTATTTGGGGTTTTCTTCTGTTTTTTGGGGTGATCCTGTTCTTTTTTGGGGTGTTTTTGACGTGTTTTGGGGTTGTCGTTGGGTTTTGTTGGGTTCTCGTTGGTCATCATTGTGAAAAAGGGTAAATTGTGGGTTTTGGAGAACATCAGGTAGGCTTAGGGGGACTTTTGGGGTGGATCTATGGCATTTGGGTTTTTCTTCTGTTTTTGGGGGAGATCCTGTTCTTTTTTTTTTTTTTTTTTTTTTTTTTTTTTTTTTTTTGACATGTTTTTTGTCTCCATTGGGTTTCGTTGGGTTTTCCATGGTCATCATGGTGGAAAAGGGAAAATTTGTGGGTTTTGGAGAACATCAGGTAGGTTTAGGCTGGTTTTGGGATTGGATCTGTGCTTTTTGGGGATTTTCTTCCAGTTTATGGGTGATCCCTTTCTTTTTTGGGGTGTTTTTGACGTGTTTTGGTGTCTCCTTTTGGGTTTTCGTTTGGTTCATGTTGGTCATCATGGTGAAAATTGTAAATTTTTGGGGGGGGAATTTTTCTTCAGTTTTGGGGGTGATCCCTTCTTTTGGGGTGTTTTGACATGTTTTGGGGTCTCTGCTGGGTTTTGTTGGGTTCTTTTTTTTCATCATGTTGGAAAAGTTTAACTTGCGTGTTTTGGAGAACATCAGGTAGGTTTAGTGTGGTTTTGGGGTGGATCTATTTTTTTGGGGTTTTCTTTCGTTTTGGGGGTTATCCCATTCTTTTTTGGGGTGTTTTTGACTTGTTTTGGGGTCTCCGTTGGGTTTTAGTTGGATTCTCGTTGGTCGTTAAGGGAAATGGAGTGGATTGTGGGTTTTGAAGAAGATCAGGTGAGTTTAGGGTGTTTTGCGGGGAAATTCATAGTTTTTGGTGTTTTTTCTTCTGATTCAGTTCTTTTTTGGGGTGTTTTTGATGTGTTTTGGGGTCTCCGTTGGTTTTTGTTGGGTTCTTGTTGTTCATCATGGTGAAAACGGGTAAAT
>NW_028136937.1:202500-207500 GCF_965140915.1 Aythya marila | reverse complement strand
AGCTCGATGGCATTATAGTACATTGTGCACCGGTGTCTACTAAAGCCTTATACTTCTGTGCGCGTGATGTGCCAGGCCATCGAATCCACACAGTCCAATAAACTCGATTGTCCCTTTCCTCCCCCTGGCTGGAGGCAGGGCCCCCCTAATCCTGGTCAGAATCTTCCTCGTTTCTGTGTTTGAAGGACTGTCTGCTGGAAGTTGGAGCAGCAAACTTTTCGGAGAATCCCTTTTTCCTGATTGTTTTCTTTTGCAACTCACGTACCCGTGCCTCTAGGGTCGCGGTAGATTTTCCATCCCACTTTCTCATGTCCTCTCCATGGTCTCGTAAGTAAAACCACAGGGTGGCACGGGGTGAGTACCCACCATATCGTCTTCCTTGTGTGGGTGAACGCCTACCCCTGACAGCTGAGACACTGCTTTGTACAGGTGCGAAGGAGAATAATCTCTCTTCAAGTTGGTGAACCTTTTCAGAAAGTTTCTCCCAAGTGTTCTCCTTTGGTCGGTGGGCACTGGTTGGTTCAGGTGGGGAGGACCATAGATTCTCTTCAAGTTGGTGAACCTTTTCAGAAAGTTTCTCCACAGCTGAGACGCAGGCCTGTAAGGAAGAGGAGAGACTTTCTTCGTACTGCCGGAGTTGTTTAGCCGCTTCACCCACTGTGGGTTCCTCATCCTCTTTCCAGGCCATTATTGCCAATGAGCTGGCATATGATGATGGTGCACTCCGTACAAACTTCCGCCACATGGGTCGTGTACACTTGACTTCATCTGGATCTGTGGATGTTTGTTTGAGGTCTGGATCCTCATAAATCACTTCCCGTACGGCTAATTCCCTCAGGTACTGGATTCCCTTCTCCATAGTGGTCCACTTGCCTGGTAGACATAAAATATCTTCCTTGAAGGGATACCTTTCCCTCACAGCTGAGAGGAGACGCCTCCAGAGGCTGGTGGGTCGTGCTCCATCTGCAATTGCTTTGTCAATGCCGGCGTCTCGAGCAAGGGATCCCAGCCGCTTGGCTTCCCTGCCGTCTAATTCCACACAATTGGCTCCAGAGTCCCAGCACCGGAGCAGCCAGGTGACAAGCTGCTCACCTATACAGCGACCAAAATCTTTTCGCACATCTCGTAGCTCGCGCTCGTTTAGGCTTCGGGTAGTTACTGTTGCTCTTTCGGCATCCTCATCTTCCTCCTCCTGAATCCTTGACGGCCCAGCGTCGTCATCATCTTCGTCATCTCTATACTTAGTTTTGGCAGAAGCCTTACCTGGATTGGCAGAAGACTCTCTGCGTTCTAAACGACTTGAATTTCTATACCATATTTTCACCTTCTCTACAGGGGCAGCTTGCACTGCTACTGCTCGTTTCTCTGACTTTGTTACAGGGTCTGCCACAGGGGTTGGAATGCCCTCTGCAGGGTCAACTTGCACTGCTACAGCTCGTTTCTCTGACACGGCCACAGGAGCTGGAGCGGCTACAGGAGCTGGAGCAGTTGCAGGAACCGGAGCTGTAGCGGCTACGGGAGCTGGAGCTGGAGCTGGAGCAGTTGCAGGAGCTGGGACTGGAGCAGCAGTAGGAGCTGGAGCTGGAGCGGCTTCAGGAGCTGGAGCTGGAGCGGCTTCAGGAGCTGGGACTGGAGCAGTTGCAGGAACTGGGACTGGAGTAGCGGCCGGAGCTGGAACTGGAGCGACTGCAGGAACTGGGACTGGAGCAGCTGCAGGAGCTGGAGCTGGAGCGGCTTCAGGAGCTGGAGCTGGAGCAGCTTCAGGAGCTGGGACTGGAGCAGTTGCAGGAACTGGGACTGGAGTAGCGGCCGGAGCTGGAACTTCAGTATGAACTTGAATCGAAGGCAGCCAAGTGGTACGCCACAATTGATATCGCTAATGCATTTTTCTCCATCCCTCTAGCAGCAGAGTGCAGGCCACAATTTGCCTTCACTTGGAGGGGAGTCCAATATACTTGGAATAGGCTGCCCCAGGGGTGGAAACACAGCCCTACCATTTGCCATGGGCTGATCCAGTCTGCACTAGAGCAGGGGGAAGCTCCTGAACACCTGCAGTACATCGATGACATTATTGTGTGGGGTGACACAGCAGAGGAAGTTTTCGAGAAAGGGAAGAAAATAGTCCAAATCCTTCTGAAAGCCGGTTTTGCCATAAAACAAAATAAAGTCAAAGGACCTGCACGGGAGATCCAGTTTTTAGGAATAAAATGGCAAGATGGACGTCGTCAAATCCCAATGGATGTGATCAACAAAATAACAGCTATGTCTCCACCAACTAACAAAAAAGAAACACAGACTTTCCTAGGTGTTGTGGGGTTTTGGAGAATGCACATCCCAAATTACAGTCTGATTGTAAACCCACTCTACCAAGTAACTCGTAAGAAGAATGAGTTTGAATGGGGCCCTGAACAACGACAAGCCTTTGAACAAATCAAGCAGGAAATAGTCCATGCAGTAGCCCTTGGGCCAGTTCGAACAGGACCAGATGTAAAGAATGTGCTCTACACTGCAGCCGGGGAGAACGGCCCCACCTGGAGCCTCTGGCAGAAAGAACCTGGGGAAACTCGAGGTCGGCCCCTGGGGTTTTGGAGTCGGGGATACAGAGGATCTGAGGCCCGCTATACTCCAACTGAAAAGGAGATATTGGCAGCATATGAAGGAGTTCGATCTGCTTCGGAGGTGGTCGGTACTGAAGCGCAGCTCCTCCTAGCACCCCGATTACCGGTACTAGGCTGGATGTTCAAGGGAAGGGTCCCCTCTACGCATCATGCAACTGATGCTACATGGAGCAAGTGGGTTGCACTGATTACTCAGCGGGCTCGAATAGGAAACCCCAGTCGCCCAGGAATATTGGAAGTGATCATGGACTGGCCAGAAGGCAAATACTTTGGGATATCATCAGAGGAGGAGGTGGGTCGTGCTGAAGAAGCCCCACTGTACAACCAGTTGCCAGAGAATGAAAAGAAATATGCCCTGTTCACTGATGGGTCCTGTCGTATTGTGGGGAAGCATCGGAGATGGAAGGCTGCTGTATGGAGTCCTACGCGACGAGTTGCAGAAGCTGCTGAGGGAGAAGGTGAATCGAGTCAGTTTGCAGAAGTGAAAGCCATTCAGCTGGCTTTAGACATTGCTGAACGAGAAAAATGGCCAGTTCTCTATCTCTACACCGATTCATGGATGGTAGCAAATGCCCTGTGGGGATGGTTACAGCAATGGAAGCAAAACAACTGGCAGCGTAGGGGCAAACCTATCTGGGCTGCTGCATTGTGGCAAGATATTGCTGCTCGGGTAGAGAACCTGGCTGTGAAAGTACGCCACGTAGATGCTCATGTGCCCAAGAATCGGGCTACTGAAGAACATCAAAACAACCAGCAGGTGGATCAGGCTGCTAAGATTGAAGTAGCTCAGGTGGACCTGGATTGGCAGCATAAAGGTGAATTATTTATAGCCCGATGGGCCCATGACACTTCAGGCCATCAAGGTAGAGATGCAACATACAGATGGGCTCGTGATCGAGGGGTGGACTTGACCATGGACGCTATAGCACAGGTTATTCATGACTGTGAAACATGTGCTGCAATCAAGCAAGCCAAACGGTCAAAGCCTCTTTGGTATGGAGGACGATGGCTGAAATATAAATATGGAGAGGCCTGGCAGATTGATTACATCACACTCCCTCAAACTCGCAATGGCAAGCGCCACGTACTTACAATGGTGGAAGCAACCACCGGATGGCTGGAAACATATCCTGTGCCTCATGCTACCGCCCGGAACACCATCCTGGGCCTTGAAAAGCAAGTCCTATGGCGACATGGCACCCCAGAAAGAATAGAATCAGACAATGGGACTCACTTCCGAAACAACCTTATAGACACTTGGGCCAAAGAACATGGTATTGAGTGGGTGTATCACATCCCCTATCATGCACCAGCCTCCGGGAAAGTTGAACGATACAATGGCCTGTTAAAGACTACCTTGAAAGCAATGGGCGCTGGGACGTTCAAAAACTGGGATACGCATTTGGCAAAGGCCACCTGGTTAGTCAATACTAGGGGATCTACCAACCGAGCTGGACCTGCCCAATCAAACCTGTTACGTACTGTAGATGGGGATAAAGTTCCTGTAGTGCATGTAAAAAATATGCTGGGTAAAACAGTCTGGGCTACTCCTGCCTCAGGAAAAGGCAAACCTATTCGTGGAATTGTTTTCGCTCAGGGACCTGGATATACTTGGTGGGTGATGCAAAAGAACGGAGAGGTCCGGTGTGTACCTCAAGGAGATTTAATACTGGGTGAGAATAGCCCATGAACTGAATTGCACCATGTTAAATAGTATATTATACTGTATGTTATCACTACCATGATTACTATAGGTGACTAATTAGAATGTATGGAAAAGAGTGTAACCTGAGCATGACATAAATGGTATGGAATAAGGGGTGGATAGATGTCCTGGTTTCAGTTAGCACAGAATTAATTTTCTTCCTAGTAGCTGGTGGAATGCTGTGTTTTGGCTTAGAATGAGAAGAGTGCTGATAACACCCCGATGCTTTAATTGTTGCAGAGCAGTGCTTATACTAAGCCAAGGACATCTCAGCCTTTGCTCTGTCCTGCCAACGGGCAGGCTGGGGGGTGCAGTAAGAGCTGGGAGGGGACAGACCCAGGACAGGTGACCCAAACTAGCCAAAGGGGTATTCCATACCATCTGACGTCATGCTAAACAATATATAGGGGTGGCTAGCCGGGGGGAGGGCGCCGGACTGCTCGGGGTTAGGCTGGGCATCGGTCAGCGGGTGGTGAGCAATTGCATTGTGCATCACTTGTTTGTACATACTATTATTACTTTCGTATTATCACCATTGTATCATCATTATTATTATTGTTATTATTATTTTTGTTATTTTTTTTTTCCTGTCTTATTAAACTGTCTTTATCTCAACTCACGGGCTTCACTTTCCATTTCTCTCCCCCGTCCCAGAGAGGGAGGGGGGAGGGTGAGCG
>NW_028136937.1:187500-192500 GCF_965140915.1 Aythya marila | reverse complement strand
GCAATTGGCACTTGCTGTTCTTCGACCCTCAGCAACCCCACAACAGAGGGGTCCTCTGAGAGACCAGGCAAGGTAGATAATTGTTTAATGCCCTCTGTCTCTAAGGCAGCAATACCAAAAGCCCACCGGAACCCTTTTGGGTCCTTGCAGTATCCTCTTCTAAGATAGTCTATGCCAAGGATACATGGAGCATCCGGACCAGTCACAATGCGGTGCTTTTCCCACTCATTCCCAGTCAGACTCACTTCAGCCTCCAATACAGTCAACTGCTGAGATCCCCCTGACACTCCACAAATATAGATGGGCTCTGGTCCTTTATAGCTCGATGGCATTATAGTACATTGTGCACCGGTGTCTACTAAAGCCTTATACTTCTGTGCGCGTGATGTGCCAGGCCATCGAATCCACACAGTCCAATAAACTCGATTGTCCCTTTCCTCCCCCTGGCTGGAGGCAGGGCCCCCCTAATCCTGGTCAGAATCTTCCTCGTTTCTGTGTTTGAAGGACTGTCTGCTGGAAGTTGGAGCAGCAAACTTTTCGGAGAATCCCTTTTTCCTGATTGTTTTCTTTTGCAACTCACGTACCCGTGCCTCTAGGGTCGCGGTAGATTTTCCATCCCACTTTCTCATGTCCTCTCCATGGTCTCGTAAGTAAAACCACAGGGTGGCACGGGGTGAGTACCCACCATATCGTCTTCCTTGTGTGGGTGAACGCCTACCCCTGACAGCTGAGACACTGCTTTGTACAGGTGCGAAGGAGAATAATCTCTCTTCAAGTTGGTGAACCTTTTCAGAAAGTTTCTCCCAAGTGTTCTCCTTTGGTCGGTGGGCACTGGTTGGTTCAGGTGGGGAGGACCATAGATTCTCTTCAAGTTGGTGAACCTTTTCAGAAAGTTTCTCCACAGCTGAGACGCAGGCCTGTAAGGAAGAGGAGAGACTTTCTTCGTACTGCCGGAGTTGTTTAGCCGCTTCACCCACTGTGGGTTCCTCATCCTCTTTCCAGGCCATTATTGCCAATGAGCTGGCATATGATGATGGTGCACTCCGTACAAACTTCCGCCACATGGGTCGTGTACACTTGACTTCATCTGGATCTGTGGATGTTTGTTTGAGGTCTGGATCCTCATAAATCACTTCCCGTACGGCTAATTCCCTCAGGTACTGGATTCCCTTCTCCATAGTGGTCCACTTGCCTGGTAGACATAAAATATCTTCCTTGAAGGGATACCTTTCCCTCACAGCTGAGAGGAGACGCCTCCAGAGGCTGGTGGGTCGTGCTCCATCTGCAATTGCTTTGTCAATGCCGGCGTCTCGAGCAAGGGATCCCAGCCGCTTGGCTTCCCTGCCGTCTAATTCCACACAATTGGCTCCAGAGTCCCAGCACCGGAGCAGCCAGGTGACAAGCTGCTCACCTATACAGCGACCAAAATCTTTTCGCACATCTCGTAGCTCGCGCTCGTTTAGGCTTCGGGTAGTTACTGTTGCTCTTTCGGCATCCTCATCTTCCTCCTCCTGAATCCTTGACGGCCCAGCGTCGTCATCATCTTCGTCATCTCTATACTTAGTTTTGGCAGAAGCCTTACCTGGATTGGCAGAAGACTCTCTGCGTTCTAAACGACTTGAATTTCTATACCATATTTTCACCTTCTCTACAGGGGCAGCTTGCACTGCTACTGCTCGTTTCTCTGACTTTGTTACAGGGTCTGCCACAGGGGTTGGAATGCCCTCTGCAGGGTCAACTTGCACTGCTACAGCTCGTTTCTCTGACACGGCCACAGGAGCTGGAGCGGCTACAGGAGCTGGAGCAGTTGCAGGAACCGGAGCTGTAGCGGCTACGGGAGCTGGAGCTGGAGCTGGAGCAGTTGCAGGAGCTGGGACTGGAGCAGCAGTAGGAGCTGGAGCTGGAGCGGCTTCAGGAGCTGGAGCTGGAGCGGCTTCAGGAGCTGGGACTGGAGCAGTTGCAGGAACTGGGACTGGAGTAGCGGCCGGAGCTGGAACTGGAGCGACTGCAGGAACTGGGACTGGAGCAGCTGCAGGAGCTGGAGCTGGAGCGGCTTCAGGAGCTGGAGCTGGAGCAGCTTCAGGAGCTGGGACTGGAGCAGTTGCAGGAACTGGGACTGGAGTAGCGGCCGGAGCTGGAACTTCAGTATGAACTTGAATCGAAGGCAGCCAAGTGGTACGCCACAATTGATATCGCTAATGCATTTTTCTCCATCCCTCTAGCAGCAGAGTGCAGGCCACAATTTGCCTTCACTTGGAGGGGAGTCCAATATACTTGGAATAGGCTGCCCCAGGGGTGGAAACACAGCCCTACCATTTGCCATGGGCTGATCCAGTCTGCACTAGAGCAGGGGGAAGCTCCTGAACACCTGCAGTACATCGATGACATTATTGTGTGGGGTGACACAGCAGAGGAAGTTTTCGAGAAAGGGAAGAAAATAGTCCAAATCCTTCTGAAAGCCGGTTTTGCCATAAAACAAAATAAAGTCAAAGGACCTGCACGGGAGATCCAGTTTTTAGGAATAAAATGGCAAGATGGACGTCGTCAAATCCCAATGGATGTGATCAACAAAATAACAGCTATGTCTCCACCAACTAACAAAAAAGAAACACAGACTTTCCTAGGTGTTGTGGGGTTTTGGAGAATGCACATCCCAAATTACAGTCTGATTGTAAACCCACTCTACCAAGTAACTCGTAAGAAGAATGAGTTTGAATGGGGCCCTGAACAACGACAAGCCTTTGAACAAATCAAGCAGGAAATAGTCCATGCAGTAGCCCTTGGGCCAGTTCGAACAGGACCAGATGTAAAGAATGTGCTCTACACTGCAGCCGGGGAGAACGGCCCCACCTGGAGCCTCTGGCAGAAAGAACCTGGGGAAACTCGAGGTCGGCCCCTGGGGTTTTGGAGTCGGGGATACAGAGGATCTGAGGCCCGCTATACTCCAACTGAAAAGGAGATATTGGCAGCATATGAAGGAGTTCGATCTGCTTCGGAGGTGGTCGGTACTGAAGCGCAGCTCCTCCTAGCACCCCGATTACCGGTACTAGGCTGGATGTTCAAGGGAAGGGTCCCCTCTACGCATCATGCAACTGATGCTACATGGAGCAAGTGGGTTGCACTGATTACTCAGCGGGCTCGAATAGGAAACCCCAGTCGCCCAGGAATATTGGAAGTGATCATGGACTGGCCAGAAGGCAAATACTTTGGGATATCATCAGAGGAGGAGGTGGGTCGTGCTGAAGAAGCCCCACTGTACAACCAGTTGCCAGAGAATGAAAAGAAATATGCCCTGTTCACTGATGGGTCCTGTCGTATTGTGGGGAAGCATCGGAGATGGAAGGCTGCTGTATGGAGTCCTACGCGACGAGTTGCAGAAGCTGCTGAGGGAGAAGGTGAATCGAGTCAGTTTGCAGAAGTGAAAGCCATTCAGCTGGCTTTAGACATTGCTGAACGAGAAAAATGGCCAGTTCTCTATCTCTACACCGATTCATGGATGGTAGCAAATGCCCTGTGGGGATGGTTACAGCAATGGAAGCAAAACAACTGGCAGCGTAGGGGCAAACCTATCTGGGCTGCTGCATTGTGGCAAGATATTGCTGCTCGGGTAGAGAACCTGGCTGTGAAAGTACGCCACGTAGATGCTCATGTGCCCAAGAATCGGGCTACTGAAGAACATCAAAACAACCAGCAGGTGGATCAGGCTGCTAAGATTGAAGTAGCTCAGGTGGACCTGGATTGGCAGCATAAAGGTGAATTATTTATAGCCCGATGGGCCCATGACACTTCAGGCCATCAAGGTAGAGATGCAACATACAGATGGGCTCGTGATCGAGGGGTGGACTTGACCATGGACGCTATAGCACAGGTTATTCATGACTGTGAAACATGTGCTGCAATCAAGCAAGCCAAACGGTCAAAGCCTCTTTGGTATGGAGGACGATGGCTGAAATATAAATATGGAGAGGCCTGGCAGATTGATTACATCACACTCCCTCAAACTCGCAATGGCAAGCGCCACGTACTTACAATGGTGGAAGCAACCACCGGATGGCTGGAAACATATCCTGTGCCTCATGCTACCGCCCGGAACACCATCCTGGGCCTTGAAAAGCAAGTCCTATGGCGACATGGCACCCCAGAAAGAATAGAATCAGACAATGGGACTCACTTCCGAAACAACCTTATAGACACTTGGGCCAAAGAACATGGTATTGAGTGGGTGTATCACATCCCCTATCATGCACCAGCCTCCGGGAAAGTTGAACGATACAATGGCCTGTTAAAGACTACCTTGAAAGCAATGGGCGCTGGGGCGTTCAAAAACTGGGATACGCATTTGGCAAAGGCCACCTGGTTAGTCAATACTAGGGGATCTACCAACCGAGCTGGACCTGCCCAATCAAACCTGTTACGTACTGTAGATGGGGATAAAGTTCCTGTAGTGCATGTAAAAAATATGCTGGGTAAAACAGTCTGGGCTACTCCTGCCTCAGGAAAAGGCAAACCTATTCGTGGAATTGTTTTCGCTCAGGGACCTGGATATACTTGGTGGGTGATGCAAAAGAACGGAGAGGTCCGGTGTGTACCTCAAGGAGATTTAATACTGGGTGAGAATAGCCCATGAACTGAATTGCACCATGTTAAATAGTATATTATACTGTATGTTATCACTACCATGATTACTATAGGTGACTAATTAGAATGTATGGAAAAGAGTGTAACCTGAGCATGACATAAATGGTATGGAATAAGGGGTGGATAGATGTCCTGGTTTCAGTTAGCACAGAATTAATTTTCTTCCTAGTAGCTGGTGGAATGCTGTGTTTTGGCTTAGAATGAGAAGAGTGCTGATAACACCCCGATGCTTTAATTGTTGCAGAGCAGTGCTTATACTAAGCCAAGGACATCTCAGCCTTTGCTCTGTCCTGCCAACGGGCAGGCTGGGGGGTGCAGTAAGAGCTGGGAGGGGACAGACCCAGGACAGGTGACCCAAACTA
>NW_028136938.1:550000-666741 GCF_965140915.1 Aythya marila | reverse complement strand
GGTTTTGGGGTGGATCTATGGAATTTGGGCCTTTATTCTGTTTTTTGGGATGATCCTGTTCTTGTTTATGGTGTTTTTGACGTTTTTTGGGGTCTCCGTTGGGTTTCATTGGGTTCTCGTTTGTCGTTAAGGTAAATGGGAGTAGATTGTGGGTTTTAGAAAAGATCAGGTGAGTTTAGGGTGGTTTTGGGGGGAAATTCATAGTTTTTGGTGTTTTTTCTTCTGATCCGGTTCTTTTTTGGGGTGTTTTTGATGTGTTTTGGGGTCTTTGTTGTGTTTCGTTGGGTTTTCCGTGGTCATCATGGTGGAAAAGTGTAAATTTTGGGTTTTGGAGAACATCAGGTAGGTTTAGTGTGGTTTTGAGGTGGATCTATGGTTTTGGGGGTTTTCTTTCGTTTTTGCTTGTGATCCTGTTCTTGTTTGGGGTGTTTTTGACGTGTTTTGGGGTCTCTGTTGGGTTTTGTTGGGTTTTCCATGGTCATCATGGTGGAAAAGTTTAAATTGTGGGTTTTGCAGAAGATCAGGTAGGTTTAGAGTGGTTTTTGGGTTGATCTATGGTTTTGGGGGTTTTCTTTCATTTTTGGTGGTGATCCCGTTCTTGTTTGGTGTGTTTTTGACGTGTTTTGGCGTCTCCGTTGGGTTTTAGTGTGGTTCTTGTTGGTCATCATGTTGAAAAAGGGTAAACTGTGGGTTTTGGAGAACATCAGGTAGCTTAGGGGCCTTTTGGGGTGGATCTATGGCTTTTTTCGTTTTCTTTTCTTTTTGGTGTGATCCTGTTTATTTTTGTGCTCTTATTGACGTGTTTTGGGGTCTCCGTTGGGTTTTGTTGGGTTTTCCTTGGTCATCATGGTGGAAAACAGTAAATTGTGGGTTTTGGAGAACATCAGGTAGGTTTAGGGTGGTTTTGAGGTGGATCTATGGCTTTGGGGGTTTTCTTTCGTTTTTGGGTGTGATCCTGTTCTTGTTTGGGGTGTTTTTGACGTGTTTTGGGGTCTCCGTTTGGTTTCGTTGTGTTCTCGTTGGTCGTTAAGTTAAATGGGAGTGGATGGTGGGTTTTGCCCAAGATCAGGTGAGTTTAGAGTGGTTTGGGGGTTGGATCCGTACTTTTTGGGGATTTTCTTCCAGTTTTGGCGGTGATCCCGTTCTTGTTTGGGGTGTTTTTGATGTGTTTTGGGGTCTCCATTGGGTTTTGTTGGGTTTTCCGTGGTCATCATGGTGGAAATGCATAAATGGTGGGTTTTGGAGAACATCAGGTAGGTTTAGGATGGTTTTGGGGTGGATCTATGGTTTTGTGAGATTTTCTTCCAGTTTTTGGGTGATCCCATTCGTGTTTGCGGTTATTTTGACATGTTTTTGGGTCTCCGTTGGGTTTCGTTTGGTTTTCTGTGGTCATCATGGTGAAAAAGGGTAAATTGTGGGTTTTGGAGAACATCAGGTAGGTTTAGGATGGTTTTGAGGTGGATCTATGGTGTTGGGGGTTTTCTTTCGTTTTGGGGGGTGATCCTGTTCCTTTCTGGGGTGTTTATGACGTGTTTTGGGGGCTCTATTGGGTTTCGTTGGGTTTTCCATGGTCATCATGGTGGAAAAGGGTCAATTGTGGGTTTTTGGAGAACATCAGGTAGGTTTAGGGTGGTTTTGGGGTGGATCTATGGCTTTGGGGGTATTCTTTCGTTTTTGGGTGTGATCCTGTTCTTGTTTGCGGTGTTTCTGACGTGTTTTGGGGTCTCCATTTGGTTTCGTTGTGTTCTCGTTGGTCGTTAAGTTAAATGGGAGTGGATGGTGGGTTTTGCAGAAGATCAGGTGAGTTTAGAGTGGTTTGGGGGTTGGATCCGTACTTTTTGGGGGATTTTCTTCCAGTTTTGGGGGTGATCCCGTTCTTGTTTGGGGTGTTTTTGACGTGTTTTGTGGTCTCCATTGGTTTTTGTTGGGTTTTCCATGGTCTTCATGGTGGAAAAGTGTAAATTGTGGGTTTTGGAGAAGATCAGGTAGGTTTAGGGTGGTTTTGGGTTGGATCTATCGTTTTGCGGATTTTCTTCCAGTTTTGTTGTTGATCCCTTTCTTGTTTGGGTGTTTTTGACGTGTTTTGTGGTCTCCGTTGGGTTTCGTTTGGTTTTCCGTGGTCATCCTAGTGGAAAAGAGTAAGTTGTGGGTTTTGGAGAACATCAGGTAGGTTTAGGGTGGTTTTCGAGAGGATATGTGGTATTTGGCATTTTGTTCTATTTTTTGGGTTAATTCTGTTCTTTTTTGGGTGTTTTTGGCGTGTTTTGCGGTCTCTGTTGGGTTTCGTTATGTTCTAGTTGGTCGTCAACGTAAATGGGGGCGGATTGTGGGTTTTGGAGAAGATCAGGTTAGTTTACGGCGGTTTGGGGGGGAAATTCATAGTTTTTGGTGTTTTTTCTTCTGATCCCGTTCTTTTTTGGGGTGTTTTAGACGTGTTTTGGGGTCTCCGTTGGGTTTCGTTTGGTTTTCCGTGGTCATCATGGTGGAAAAGGGTAAGTTGCGGGTTTTGGAGAACATCAGGTAGGTTTGGGGGGACTTTGGGGGTGGATTCTTGGTATTTGGGGTTTTCTTCTGCTTTTTTTTGGGGTGATCCCTTTCTTTTTTGGGGTGTTTTTGACGTGTTTTGTGGTCTTTGTTGGGTTTCATTGGGTTCTCGTTTGACGTTAAGGTAAATGGGAGCGGATTGTGGGTTTTGGAGAAGATCATGTGAGTTTAGTGTGTTTTTTGGGGGGCAATGCATAGTTTTTGGTGTTTTTTCTTCTGATCCCGTTCTTTTTTGGGGTGTTTTTGACTTTTTTTGTAGTCTCCGTTGGGTTTCGTTGGGTTTTCCGTGGTCATCATGGTGGAAAAGGGTAAATTGTGGGTTTTGGAGAACATCAGGTAGGTTTAGGGTGGTTTTGGGGTGGATCTATGGAATTCGGGCCTTTATTCTGTTTTTTGGGTGATCCTGTTCTTGTTTGCGGTGTTTTTGACGTGTTTTGGGGTCTCCGTTTGGTTTCGCTGGGTTCTCGATGGTCGTTAAGTTAAATGGGAGTGGATGGTGGGTTTTGCAGAAGATCAGGTGAGTTTAGAGTGGTTTGGGGGTTGGATCCGTACTTTTTGGGGATTTTCTTCCAGTTTTGGCGGTGATCCCGTTCTTGTTTGGGGTGTTTTTGACGTGTTTTGGGGTCTCCGTTGTGTTTTGTTGGGTTTCCGTGGTCATCATGGTGGAAATGCATAAATGGTGGGTTTTGGAGAACATCAGGTAGGTTTAGGATGGTTTTGGGGTGGATCTATGGTGTTGGGGGTTTTCTTTCGTTTTTGGGGCTGATCCTGTTCCTTTCCGGGGTGTTTTTGACGTGTTATGTGGGCTCTGTTGGGGTTTCGTTGGGTTTTCCATGGTCATCATGTTGGAAAAGGGTCAATTGTGTGTTTTTGGAGAACATCAGGTAGGTTTAGGGTGGTTTTGGGGTGGATCTATGGTTTTGGGGGTTTTCTTTCGTTTTTGGGTGTGATCCTGTTCTTGTTTGCGGTGTTTTTGACGTGTTTTGGGGTCTCCGTTGGGTTTCGTTGGGTTCTCGTTGGTCGTTAATTTAAATGGGTGTGGATTGTGGGTTTTGCAGGAAGATCAGGTGAGTTTAGAGTGGTTTGGGGGTTGGATCCGTGCTTTTTGGAGATTTTCTTCTAGTTTTGGGGGTGATCCCGTTTTTGTTTGGGGTGTTTTTGACGTGTTTTGGGGTCTCCGTTGGATTTCGTTTGGTTTTCCATGGTCATCATGGTGGAAAAGGGTAAATTGTGGGTTTTGGAGAAGATCAGGTAGGTTTAGGGTGGTTTTGGGGTGGATCTATGGTGTTGGGGGATTTTCTTCTAGTTTTGGGGGTGATCCCGTTCTTGTTTGGGGTGTTTTTGACGTTTTTTGGGGTCTCCGTTGGGTTTCGTTTGGTTTTCCATGGTCATCGTGGTGGAAAAGGGTAAATTGTGCGTTTTGGAGAAGATCAGGGTGCTTTAGGGTGGTTTTGGGGTGGATCTATGGAATTTGGGCCTTTATTCTGTTTTTTGGGTTGATCCTGTTCTTCTTTGCGGTGTTTTTTGACGTGTTTTGGGGTCTCCGTTGGGTTTCGTTGGGTTTTCCATGGTCATCATGGTGGAAAAGTGTAAATTGTGGGTTTTGGAGAAGATCAGGTAGGTTTAGGGTGGTTTGGGGGTGGATCTATGGCTTTGGGGGTTTTCTTTCGTTTTTGGGTGTGATCCTGTTCTTGTTGCGTTGTTTTTGACGTGTTTTGGGGTCTCCGTTTGGTTTCGTTGGGTTCTCGTTGGTCGTTAAGTTAAATGGGAGTGGATGGTGGGTTTTGCCCAAGATCAGGTGAGTTTAGAGTGGTTTGGGGGTTGGATCCGTACTTTTTGGGGATTTTCTTCCAGTTTTGGCGGTGATCCCGTTCTTGTTTGGGGTGTTTTTGACGTGTTTTGGGGTCTCCATTGGGTTTTGTTGGGTTTTCCGTGGTCATCATGGTGGAAATGCATAAATAGTGGGTTTTGGAGAACATCAGGTATGTTTAGGATGGTTTTGGGGTGGATCTATGGTTTTGGGGATTTTCTTCCAGTTTTTGGGTGATCGCATTCATGTTTGTGGTGATTTTGACGTGTTTTGGGGTCTCCGTTGGGTTTTGTTTGGTTTTCCATGGTCATCATGGTGGAAAAGGGTAAATTGTGGGTTTTGGAGAACATCAGGTAGGTTTAGGGTGGTTTTGAGGTGCATCTATAGTTTTGAGGGGTTTTCTTCCAGATTTGGGGGTGATCCCGTTCTTGTTTGGGGTGTTTTTTGACGTGTTTTGGGGTCTCCGTTGGGTTTCCTTGGCTTCTCGTTGGTCGTTAATTTAAATGGGTGTGGATTGTGGGTTTTGGAGAAGATCAGGTGAGTTTAGTGTGATTTTGGGGGGCAATTCATAGTTTTTGTGTTTTTTCTTCTGATCCCGTTCTTTTTTGGGGTGTTTTAGACGTGTTTTCCTGTCTCCGTTGCGTTTCGTTGGGTGTTCCGTGGTCATCATGGTGGAAAAGGGTAAATTGTGGGTTTTGCAGAACATCAGGTAGGATTAGGGTGGTTTTGAGGTGGATCTATGGTTTTGACGGGCTTTCTTCCAGTTTCTGGGTGATCCCATTTGTGTTTGCGGTGGTTTTGACGTGTTTTGGGGTCTCCGTTGTGTTTCGTTTGGTTTTCCGTGGTCATCATGGTGGAAAAGGGTAAGTTGCGGGTTTTGGAGAACATCAGGTAGGTATAGGGTGATTTTTGGGGTGGATCTATGGTTTTGGGGGATTTTCTTCCAGTTTTGGGGGTGATCCCGTTCTTGTTTGGGGTGTTTTTGACGTGTTTTGGGGTCTCCGTTGGGTTTCGTTTGGTTTTCCGTGGTCATCATGGTGGAAAAGGGTAAGTTGCGGGTTTTGGAGAACATCAGGTAGGTTTGGGGGGACCTTTGGGGGTGGATTCTTGGTATTTGGGGTTTTCTTTTCTTTTTTTGGGGTGATCCCTTTCTTTTTTGGGATGTTTTTGACGTGTTTTGCGGTCTTTGTTGGGTTTCATTGGGTTCTCGTTTGACGTTAAGGTAAATGGGAGCGGATTGTGGGTTTTGGAGAAGATCATGTGAGTTTAGTGTGGTTTTGGGGGGCAATTCATAGCTTTTGGTGTTTTTTCTTCTGATCCCGTTCTTTTTTGGGGTGTTTTAGACGTGTTTTGGGGTCTCCGTTGGGTTTCGTTGGGTTTTCCGTGGTCATCCTGGTGGAAAAGGGTAAATTGTGGGTTTTGGAGAACATCAGGTAGGTTTAGGGTGGTTTTGGGGTGGATCTATGGTTTTGGGGGTTTTATTTCGTTTTGGGGGGTGATCCTGTTCCTTTCTGGGGTGTTTTTGACGTGTTTTGGGGTCTCTGTTGTGTTTTGTTGGGTTTTCCTTGGTCATCATGGTGGAAAAGGGTAAATTGTGGGTTTTGGAGAAGATCAGGTAGGTTTAGGGTGGTTTTGGGGTGGATCTATGGCTTTGGGGGTTTTCTTTCGTTTTTGGATGTGATCCTGTTCTTGTTTGCGGTTATTTTGACATGTTTTGGGGTCTCCGTTGGGTTTTGTTTGGTTTTCCCTGGTCATCATGGTGGAAAAGGGTAAGTTGCGGGTTTTGGAGAACATCAGGTAGGTTTGGGGGGACTTTGGGGGTGGATTCTTGGTATTTGGGGTTTACTTCTGTTGTTTTGGGGTGATCCCTTTCTTGTTTGGGGTGTTTTTGACGTGTTTTGGGGTCTCCATTGGGTTTTGTTGGGTTTTCCGTGGTCATCATGGTGGAAATGCATAAATGGTGGGTTTTGGAGAACATCAGGTAGGTTTAGGATGGTTTTGGGGTGGATCTATGGTTTTGGGAGATTTTCTTCCAGTTTTTGAGTGATCCCATTCGTGTTTGCGGTTATTTTGACATGTTTTGGGGTCTCCGTTGGGTTTCGTTTGGTTTTCCCTGGTCATCATGGTGGAAAAGGGTAAGTTGCGGGTTTTGGAGAACATCAGGTAGGTTTGGGGGGACTTTGGGGGTGGATTCTTGGTATTTGGGGTTTACTTCTGTTGTTTTGGGGTGATCCCTTTCTTTTTTGGGGTGTTTTTGACGTGTTTTGCGGTCTTTGTTGGGTTTCATTGGGTTCTTGTTTGACGTTAAGGTAAATGGGAGCGGATTGTGGGTTTTGGAGAAGATCATGTGAGTTTAGTGTGGTTTTGGGGGGCAATTCATAGTTTTTGGTGTTTTTTCTTCTGATCCCGTTCTTTTTTGGGGTGTTTTAGACGTGTTTTGGGGTCTCCGTTGGGTTTCGTTTGGTTTTCCGTGGTCATCATGGTGGAAAAGGGTAAATTGTGGGTTTTGGAAAAGATCAGGTAGGTTTAGGGTGTTTTTGGGGTGGATCTATGGTTTTGGGGTGTTTTTTTTCGTTTTTGGGGGTGATCCTCTTCCTTTCTGGGGTGTTTTTGACGTGTTTTGGGGTCTCTGTTGTGTTTCGTTGGGTTTTCCTTGGTCATCATGTTGGAAAAGGGTCAATTGTGGGTTTTGGAGAAGATCAGGTAGGTTTAGGGTGGTTTTGGGGTGGATCTATGGAATTTGGGCCTTTATTCTGTTTTTTGGGATGATCCTGTTCTTGTTTAGGGTGTTTTTGACGTGTTTTGGGGTCTCCGTTGGGTTTCGTTTGGTTCTCGTTGGTCGTTAAGTTAAATGGGAGTGGATGGTGGGTTTTGCAGAAGATCAGGTGAGTTTAGGGTGGTTTGGGGGTTGGATCCGTGCTTTTGGGGGATTTTCTTCCAGTTTTGGGGGTGATCCCGTTCTTGTTTGGGGTGTTTTTGACGTGTTTTGGGGTCTCCATTGGGTTTTGTTGGGTTTTCCGTGGTCATCATGGTGGAAAAGTGTAAATTGTGGGTTTTGGAGAAGATCAGGTAGGCTTAGGGTGGTTTTGGGGTGGGTCTATGGTTTTGGGGGATTTTCTTCCAGTTTTTGGGTGATCCTGTTCGTGTTTGCGGTGGTTTTGACGTGTTTTGAGTTCTCCGTTGGGTTTCTTTTGGTTTTCCCTTGTCATCATGGTGGAAAAGGGTAAGTTGCGGGTTTTGGAGAACATCAGGTAGGTTTGGGGGGACTTTGGGGGTGGATTCTTGGTATTTGGGGTTTTCTTCTGTTTTTTTGGGGGTGATCCCTTTCTTTTTTGGGGTGTTTTAGACGTGTTTTGTGGTCTTTGTTGGGTTTCATTGGGTTCTTGTTTGACGTTAATGTAAATGGGAGCGGATTGTGGGTTTTGGAGAAGATCATGTCAGTTTAGTGTGGTTTTGGGGGGCAATTCATAGTTTTTGGTGTTTTTTCTTCTGATCCCGTTCTTTTTTGGGGTGTTTTAGACGTGTTTTGTGGTCTCTGTTGTGTTTCGTTGGGTTTTTCTTGGTCATCATGGTGGAAAAGGTTCAATTGTGGGTTTTGGAGAAGATCAGGTAGGTTTGGGGTGGTTTTGGGGTGGATCTATGGAATTTTGGCCTTTATTCTGTTTTTTGGGATGATCCTGTTCTTGTTTATGGTGTTTTTGACGTGTTTTGGGGTCTCCGTTGGGTTTCATTGGGTTCTCGTTTGTCGTTAAGGTAAATGGGAGTAGATTGTGGGTTTTAGAAAAGATCAGGTGAGTTTAGGGTGGTTTTGGGGGGAAATTCATAGTTTTTGGTGTTTTTTCTTCTGATCCGGTTCTTTTTTGGGGTGTTTTTGATGTGTTTTGGGGTCTTTGTTGTGTTTCGTTGGGTTTTCCGTGGTCATCATGGTGGAAAAGTGTAAATTGTGGGTTTTGGAGAACATCAGGTAGGTTTACTGTGGTTTTGAGGTGGATCTATGGTTTTGGGGGTTTTCTTTCGTTTTTGCTTGTGATCCTGTTCTTGTTTGGGGTGTTTTTGACGTGTTTTGGGGTCTCTGTTGGGTTTTGTTGGGTTTTCCATGGTCATCATGGTGGAAAAGTTTAAATTGTGGGTTTTGCAGAAGATCAGGTAGGTTTAGAGTGGTTTTTGGGTTGATCTATGGTTTTGGGGGTTTTCTTTCATTTTTGGTGGTGATCCCGTTCTTGTTTGGTGTGTTTTTGACGTGTTTTGGCGTCTCCGTTGGGTTTTAGTGTGGTTCTTGTTGGTCATCATGTTGAAAAAGGGTAAACTGTGGGTTTTGGAGAACATCAGGTAGCTTAGGGGGCCTTTTGGGGTGGATCTATGGCTTTTTTGGTTTTCTTTCCTTTTTGGTGTGATCCTGTTTATTTTTGTGCTGTTATTGACGTGTTTTGGGGTCTCCGTTGGGTTTTGTTGGGTTTCCATTGGATTTTCTCGTGGTTGGGAGTGGATTGTACATTTAGGAGAACGTCAGGTAGGTTTAAGGGTTTTGGGGGGTTAAATCACGTTTTTTCTTCTGATCCAGTTTACTTTTGGGGTGTTTTTGACGTGTTTTGGGGTTTCCGTTGTGTTTCGTTGAGATCCTAATGGATTTTATGGTGGTTGGGAGTGGACTTTGGGATTTGGAGAACATCACGTAAGTTTAGGGTGGTTTTCGGATTGGATCCGTGCTTTTTGGGGATTTTCTTCCAGTTTTGGGGGTGATGTCGTTTTTCTTAGGGGTGTTTTTGACGTGTTTTGGGGTCTCCATTGGGTTTCGTTGGGTTTTCCGTGGTCATCGTGATGGAAAAGGGTAAATTGTGGAATTTGGAGAACATCAGGTAGGTTTACGGTGGTTTTTGGGTGGATCTATGGTTTCTGGGGGTTTTCTTTTTTTGTTGTTGTTTGTTTTTTTTTTTTTTTTTCTCCCAAGAACCATATAAATTACATGCAAAACATTGTACATAGAGATTAATATCAAAATGCAATACACATCACGTGCACTTTAAGCTGGACTCTAGTATATGGCAAACACACCAGGGTACATATTGCTTTGAAACCACCATTTTTTTTTAATGTCATGCATACCACATAATATTCAGTCTTTTGTTTTGTATTTCTCTGATTTTATACAAATATACCAGTGCTTATTATACTATTTACTGGAAAAGAATAAAAAAATCAGATCTGTGTGCCCTCTTCAAATCAAAATTTTGTTCTGAGAGCACTGGATAAATATATATACACACACCAACAAGTGTCATAAGCTTTGCCTTTGCTGACGGAAGATAAATAGTACAAAGAAAGTCTGTCTAGTTTGTTTTACAGACTTGTCTTTCTCAGTATGGAACAAACTGACCTCCCTGGTCTAACTTTGCAGTTGCCTATTCTGCCTTTGTCCTGCAGAGAAGAGCAAGAAAGGAACAAATCTATTTTTGCACCCCAAAAACGCATTAGAGGAGGATTATCACACCCACCTAAGGGTACTTCCTTGTTTGTTTATAAAGCACAAAGCATTTCTCTTGGACAGTCTCTGTTGCTGGCCTCTTTTGTGCCTTCCATTTATAATAAAGATATTAAGATGCTTACCCCTTGCTTGTTTTTTTTTTTTTATTTGTTTGTTTGTTTGTTTTTGTTTTTTTTAAAGAACAGTGGAAGTGGAGAGTCGGATGACAAGCAAGAACAAACACTAGAAACTCCTTGTTCTGCCCCTGCTTTTTAATCACCCAGCATCACCCCGGCTGCAAAACAGCCTCTGCTGATTTACCTGCTTGTTAAAGCACCCCACAGGCTGCAAGTGCGCTGTGCTAGGTGTCAAGTTATATTTAACGGTGCACACGTAACCATTCATCTTCCCACAGTCGAAGCACAGAACAGCCTCTTGCTAACACAACTCATCCCTGCTGCTGCAAGAAACCCTAAGGCCTGCAGGAAAACCTCAAGCTAAGAGTTCCAAAGCAAAAGCAGAAAACGCATCATTTGTACTCTTTCTATTTGAGGGAATTCTAGCTGCTAAATGCTGCCTACATCTGAGGGCACGTTCTGAGGCTGCCGGGAAGGACACTCAACACCCACTGACAGCAGGAGTGCAAAGATGCCAGCCAAGAAGGCAAAGGTTAGAGCTGAACGCTGCCTCAGCTTCCTCCAGCAGCCAGCTGGGGGTCACCTTTCACCACGCTCTCTGAGACTCGGAGCCCCGAGTTACCGCAGCCGCCACGTACAGCTGCTCCTTGCTGGCCCAAACTATTTGAAGAGTCTTCAGACTTCAGGGACCTGTTTTACGACAGCCTCAAGATCAAATTCATCTGTTCCTGAAGGCGCTGATCGTCCTGCTGTTTCTGTAGCTGTCAAAGAACAATCCTGAACTGAGGCACTCGTCTGATCAAACAGTGCTTCGGCACAGATTTGTCTTTAGCTTGACACATCAAGGTGAAGAGGAATCGATTCTTGCAAGCAACCTCTCAAGCAGGGATCTAATAAGGTGACCAAAACGACAGATCTGTTGTGCAGATCTGAGCACGTCACTCTGCAGGGAATCACTTTCAAGCCTAAGATGTTTCACCCATCTCCCTGCCCCAGAGCGACACAAGGAAAGCTCTTAAGCAATTGCTAGCCTCTCCTCAGTGCTCACGAGTCCCAAATCACTAATTTTACAATATATAAACCATGGCAGCTGGCACCTAGTTGGCACACGGTGACACTGCACACGTGGGCAGTGCTGTCAGGAGCTGGAAAGTCAGGGGTGAGGGGGTTAAGGGAAAACCACACATCAGTTTAGCAACTTGGCTCCCGTAGGATACTTCCTACGGCAGGAGTTTTAGCAAAGTCCCTCCCTCAGAGGGACCTGCTGGCTAATTAAAACGGGACTTCTGCTGGAGCAGTCAGAAGGCAGCAGGGTATCAGGAGATATCCAGTGGGCATCACCGTCAGCCTGTGGCAGTTTGGGGTCCAGGTATCAGTGGTTATGCGTGGTTTTCTCTGCTTCACTTTCTCCAAAGCTGTGAAAAAATAGTTCTTTTACAGCACTGTACAGTCACACGTTACGGATGGAACCAGCTGCATCAACTTCCAGTACGACGGTGTTGGAAAAAGGTGCCTTTGGTGGTCAGGAGCACAACAGCTCTGGTGAGGTGTTATTTAAGTGTGTTCTTACATCTGAGTTTCCTCATAGCAGTATGTAGCTGAGGGGGTCCAGGTTTCCCAGGTAAGATTGATGTTTTTTCTCCTACCAAGCACCAGCTCAGTATACAAAGCTCTGTTAATAACACCCAAGCGTGTAGATGTTAAACTGAAACTGCTTTTAAACCTATTTGTTGTTACGAAAATAGCTTAATACACCATCTTCACAGGGTAAAAATTCACATGGAAGGACAAAAAAACCCAGAAGCGCTTCCTGAGCTTCAGTTTACCAACAGCACCATCGGATTTAGATCCTGGCCTGGCAGCCAGGATGCAGGGTCTGTAAGCATTGCTGCGATGTGCAAGTGCCAAGGCAGGTTTCTGGCCTGCCCTGAATAAAATACCTTTTTTTTTTAATACAAACAGCGTGCCAGGTACGCTGTAATGCCAATGTGCCAGCTCAATAGAGGATGTCAAACAACAGAGGCGTTTATCCTAATTTCTGGCATGAAAACACTTTTAACAGCATTCTTTTCATGAAGAAAACCCTCTCTATCTTCTCCAATGCTCCAGGATCTGCTGCAGCTGCAGCAGCCGCGCTGGTACAACCCACATCTTTGCCAAATCTTTTCAATAATTGTGCTTTACCTCGGCAATGTTGAGGTCACTCCTCTTCCTCCTCCAGCTGAGCAAGCAGCTCGCTGGCTCTGCCACACCGCAGGTGCGGAAGCGAAAGCTGGGAACACAGGAGTCAAACTCTCAGTGCTCACAAAGCCACCAGGGCAGAGGGCTGACACAGAGGCACCCCGGATCCGCTCTCCCTCCCCGCTGCGAGGCTCGCAGCAGCCCCAACCCGAAGCACACACAATGCTTCGCATGGTGATGTCACCGCTGATTCTGAGTCCCCACGTGAGGATCTGCTTCACCACTCTCAACGTTGGTGTTGGTTTTTGATTTTTGTTTTTTTTTTTTTTTTTTCTTTTAAACATTCTCAGCTTATGGGAAACCATCAGGTAAACCACAGATCGCTAGGGAAGAAGGCCCACACGAGGGAAGTCCGTGCTTTTCTTCCAGGCAGTGGCACGTGCTTTAACACGCCGCGTTCGACAAAGCAGCTCTCCCCGTTTTGCTCAGTGGCAACAGGCACGACTGCAACGCACACAGGTGTAGGCAGCACCTGCAGGTCCCAAACCCTTAACCCGTTTTTAGAGAGCACCAATTTTTTAAGTAGTGCTTTTCCCTTAATCCATGACCCCTTCTTTCCTTTATTTCTATCGGGTGGCTCTCCTCCATTTTCCTCCTCAGTGTCTGAGCAGACACTGGGAATCGTTTCCGGAGGAAGGGCACGGCTGAAGCTCCTCCATCTACTCTCCGAGAAAAGAGAGTATGTTAAAGAATACATCTTTCCTTTCTTTTCCCTTTTTTAAATACAATTTCTGAAATCAACGCTGTGGCCTGGCAGCAAATACCTACGGGACTAAAGGTGATTCCTCATCCTCACTGTAACGTTGTAGTTAACCTCCCAACGAACCCATCTCCCCAGGAAGCGGCCATTTGAGATGGGAAGGGGCAGAGCAAGAGGAAGCTCTCCTTAGCCTAGCTCTTCCCCCAACACCACCTCGCCACCCAGCACCAAATTCAACTCACCTGCTCCGCCCGATCACTCGAACGGGCGTCCGACGCTGGCACATGCCGCAGCGGTGGTTCTGACGTGCCTTAAATCACCTCTCCGCAGAATATCTCGGGTCTGTATGCTCAAATAACGCAGTATTTGAGAAATAACGCCCAGAGCTCACACTCTGAGTGCAGCCCAACAGCACCGAAGCACCGGTAGGCTAAACATTCCAAACCTGGCAACAAGGCTGACCCAAGCAACAGCACGAAACCCTTCTGCACCTTCAGCGTGGACATCAGCGTAAGGAAACACAGACCTCCTCGATCCAAATTTTAAGCGAGAAACGCAAAAGGTCACCCAACCGGCTTGTTTTCAGCAAGCTAAAGGAGAAATTAAGGCGACAACCGGGTGCATCCAGAGTTAGTCAGATCCTGAAGGCAGTTCCTTGGGGGAACGGAGGAGCAACGCGCCAGATGAGGGCTGCCTTACAGCGCACCCCTTAGAGGCACTGCTACGGAAGGAAGGCAGAAGGTTGGAACTCGAAAGAACTCGCAAGGCGCCCGTTAAGGGGGAAATCTTTCATTTTTTTCTCAGCAGAACCTCCCCTCTCCCTCCCCCCCCGCCCCCCCCCATGAAGGCAGACCGGGGACTCTTTGCTTCCTTAGGGAGAGGGCAGGGACGGGGCAGGGTGGTGGGACAGATGCCCAGAGGTTCGGATGGACGGACAGACAGCCGGACAGAGGGCCCAGCAAGGCCTGACGAAGGGCTCAGGAGCGGGAGGGAAGGGCAGGGCGAGGGGAAAGGCAGAGAAGTACAAATCTCTTTTTCCTTGTGATAACTTTTCTTGACCAAAAAACACGATTGTGAATGAGGCAAAATGAAAGATGTAACATGGGGACGTGCGGATACTCACGATGATGCAGCCTTCTATCCGCATGTTCACCTGCTCATAGAGCCACACCTGGATCCTCGACCTCTGCAGAACGAAGGAGGAGAGTAAGTCGGGCCACAAACACTGAGCACTTTTGTTCTCTCATGTGTTCAGAAATACCTGCTAGCCACAGCCACGACAGCTCCCAAACGCTCCGAGGAGCAACTCTCAGGGGCAGTTCCAATGTGCAATCTGACATTTGAGCGTTATACCATCGGGTGAATACTACACGTTTGGTGAAGAACACGTTTCCAGTCACAAGGGAACACCCCTGCACGCCCGGCTACACGAGGGGGAAATGCCGGGCTCCTTGTGCCCACCAGCACACCGCACAGCTCTCCATCCCCCACAAACCCGTCCCGGGACACAGCCAGGAGCCGAAAACTCACCGAGGGGAATCCCCAGACCCTCCCCACTCCCCCCACACTCCCCAAATCCCCATCCCCGCCCCCTCCCCGCGGTACTCACGTTCTGCAGGTAGCGGAACATGAGGTTCTGGGGCGCTGCGTTAAGGGCTCAGCACGGGGACGACAGTTCCGGGCTCGGGACAAGGCCCCAAACCCCACAGCGAGGCCTCAGGGCCCCGCGACAAGGCCTCAAGGCCCCGGCCGAGCCCCCTGAGGTCCGAGCCGCCCCCCACCCACCTCCCCGGCACCCCCCAGCCGCAGGAAGGATACGATGGGCTGCACCATCACCTTCTGCACCTTCTGGCCCTGCCCGCGGTACGCCATGGCTGCTGCCGCCTCGCCGCTCCTGCTCCCAGCACCGCAGCCAGAAGAGGCGAAGGCTGATGGTAGAACAGGGCTTCTTGGGGTGAAGGGAAAGCGAGGGCAGGTGGGCGCAGTCTCTGAGCTCTCCTCCTCCTGATTTGGCTTTTTCTCCCCCATTTCTGAGCCGGCAGAAGTCCCCGTGAAGTCCTTCGGCACGATGAAGGCCTGCGTGAGCTCCAGCAGCAGTTTCGTCGGCGGAGGTTTTCCCTGGTGGGGCCGGGGCGTCACAGCACACACACACACACACAGAGACGCGTGGTTTTGTCCAAACATTAAGTATTTACAACAAATTCGACAAGCGCTTTTCCTCTGCCAGCAGCAAATGCCTGAGGGCCCCCACAGCTTCACAAATCATAGCGGGAAGTGCCTACCGTGCCGCGAAAAGTTCGGAAAATAATTCAAAATTGATCTGCTAGGGGAAAAAAAACGATGGCTGGTGGCAGGGTACACAATACACCCGAATCTCAGCTCTGTCCTCCGCAGGGTCAGTGCCCACGCCCAAGTGCGATGCTGATGGCACCCGAACATTTGCTGTAGCAGGCAGCAGAGCCAGCAGCTCAGGGGAGCAAGTTTTAAAACCAAGAGGCACTTAAACAACCCTTCATCGACCCTGTGACTGCGGCAGAGTCCCGACTGCTCGCCCCGGAGTCCTCACACAGGCAAAAAGCACCAACCAAAGCCTGGGGGAACTTTGGTATAGCACAAGAGAAGGGAGTGGGGGTAGTGGAGCCGCATGGCAGAGCTGCTGCTTTTCACCATTTGATCCTCCCTGATAATTGAAAGGAAGGCTGGGTGGGCTGACCCCCACCCCCATTCCTGGCAGCAAGTTTGGTCCACAACACACTGGAACAACGATTCTACTCCCTCCCACCCCTACAGCTTCATCATCTGACACGGGTACAGTCAAAACAATGGCATACACGAGTAAAAGTCAAGAGTTGACATAGTAACTCCAGGATTTGGCTATCAACTGTCCGAGAAATCAGAACACCGAAGCTTCACAATGTGCCCAACATCGAGTTGTGCCAAGGGCGGAGGAAGGAAGAAGCTTTACATTTAAGCCTTCAGAGCATCGCTCCATCAGAAGATCGATTTGCAGCCACCATGGCGTGCCAATGGAGATCTTTCTGTGCCAAAAGAAGTGCTTTGTCCTCTCGATATCGAAGGTAACCACCTATAGTTACAGAATGGATGCACAAGACCTTAACTCTGACCAGCAGGGAAATTTAGGACAACTGAGGGCAGATCCTGCCAATTTCTACCACTTCGGACTGTGCTTTAAGTCTCATTGCAAAGCCTCAGTTAGAAAAAGGATCACCTCGGGGTATCCAACAAGAAGAACAGTTTTAATTTTTTTTTTTTTTTAATTATACCCTAGGACTACGCAGTTCAACTGTCAATCATCTCGGAGAGTTCAAGGAGGAGGTCATCCTCGTCCTTCCCTGGGTCTAAGTCGATTTCGGCTTCCAGTCTGCCTCCTGAGATTTCCCAAAGTAGCTTCTCAAAATCTTCATCCGCAGATAAGGGCACGTTCCCTGTGGAACTCAGCCAGCGTGTCCGTGCCTCTTCTGGCTGGGAAGAAGCTGAGGTCGAGGTCTCGAGATCTATCTCCATCTGCTCCTCAAATCTTTCAGGGCTTCCAAGACGCACTTCAGGTCTTGGGAGAGCAAGAAAGAACAATCAGGATATGCCATTTCTTAACGGGAAATCCTTTTCCTGCAAACCGGCTCTTAAAACTGTAGGCAAGCCCTCCTATGCTTCAATCTTACACAGGGATTGTTATCAATCAACCCAGGGCTACATTTAGAGCCCGATGTGTTACCAGGTACATTTTTCAGTCTGGGGGTTTATCTGTGAAGCCAGGGCACCTGGAGTTGAGGTGGCATTCTTGAGGACCAAAAGGCAGAGGACACTACTCATCATCTATCACCTCACGAGGAAGTAGAACTTCACCTCATCCTCGTTCAGGTATTCAGACAACCCAAGAAGTCACCGGAAAGCTGTGCTGACTTGCAGCATTTCAAGAAAGCCTAATTAAGCAATCCTGCTAGCTGCTAGAAAGTGGTTTCAGGTGACTTATTCCTTTGATGGATTTTGGCTTCAATTATCTCAGAACCCTCATTTTTTCCCACATGTGACAGAACTTATGTTTCCCTGGGGATATACACTGATTAAGAAAAAGAACAAGTTGGGGTTGTCACCTGTTTTGGGGATTTTCTTCAAGTCTGATGGCTGGGACGTGCTCCGGCACGTCTGAAACACCCTAGAAAGCAGCAAAACAGTATTTATGACACATGGGTAAAAGATTCCTTAATAGCTTTTTCCTCCACACTGCTTCTCCTCTGGCATTGCGGAGCCGTGGCCAAAATACAAAACCAAGGTGCTCCTGAAGAAAGTTCACATTCACCTGGAGGTTACTCACGATCTGGTGTCTTTTAAGAACATGGCATTAATGGACAAAATCCCCCACACCAGAGAAATCACAGCATCAGAGTACCGGTTAAAGAGTGCCATTCATCTCATAAATACAGAAGGGTTCTACAAGCATCCTGGAGACAGCTACTGGATTTCTAAGGAAACAGAAGGCCTGCAGAACGTTTGAGTTTTCCACCTTTTCAAATAGAGGAGGGTAGAAATTTAACAAGGGATCCATCGCTGCATTAGCCCCTGGCCTTACCATGGCTGCTTTTCTGGCTGGAGGTCCCATCATGTCAGCATCAAAGGCAGTCTGTAGTTCCACAGCTGCTATGGCAGACGGGTAACTCCCAGGTGCCTTACGTTTCAGTGCCTTCTTCTTGGGGAAAGTGACTTTCCCACGCGAAGGCTTCGCAGATGTCATAAAGTTGGCTAGAGTAAAAGGAAGAGAGAACTGATACGGTCTTGCTCTGCCTCAGGAAAAATCCAGGTTCTCTTAATCATTTCCACAGTCCTTCTACACACTTAAATGCATTTGGCCAGCACAATTACACCGCCATTGCCTGGATTCTCAGGAATCTTTTCCACATAGTAAACTCTGTCTACCAACAAGCCATACAAAGGAACAAAGAAACCGAAGAGCTACAGTAAATAATAATCCAGGACAAGGGAAACCTCAGACACATAGCAATCCTAAGTGCAAGCTAGGTTCACAAATATAGACAGCTTTTATATTTAAAGTCCTGCTCCCGCTAGGAAAGGAAAAAGCAGCAGTTATAGTAGGACAAGAGTGTATGCAACTCTTGTACCAGCTTCCTCTCCCTTGCAGTGATGTCCCACAGTTAAGTTGTTCTACAAAGTCCACATTTGTAGTGTCATTTTCTAGTCTCCCGTTCCTTACCTAACATCTGGCTGGCAGGAAAAGAAGCAAACTAAGAAAAAGAAAGTACACCCTTCGCTTCGTAGCACTGCGTGGCAAAATGCACCCAGCCAGAGTTACAGCATGAGAATTGTCATCTTCTGTCTGTATTTCAGAAGACAACCTAAGTAACTCTTAACCTTCAACACTTACTTTTAGCTTCCTGGCCCTGAAATTGAGCTGCCACTTTCCCTGCTGGTTCAGTATTAAAGAAGCCAGCAGTAGATTTGACAGCAGCTTCCTCCTGCCGAAGCTTCTCTTGTTGTTCTCTCTGTTGCCACTTCTCCCACCGTCTCTCTTCAAAGCTCTTCTCTGGACATTTACGAGTTCCACTCTGCTGAGTGGGCTAGAAGGAAAGAAAAGTAGTGCATGAATAGGACAAAAAAAATAAATAAAATCCGTGGAGATTTCGTTAAGAAAATCTGATCAGCAATCCCTCCAAAATGGTCTTGATGTGGAACAGCATATTAATCTCGTTCAGGTTACTGTTGGTTTTTTTGTTTGTTTGTTTGTTTGTTTGTTTTCCCATAAAATTCTGCCTGTAACAAGAGCCATGCTTTACTATGGACGCAGTCTCACATATCTGCAATATCCACTATGGCAAGCTTCTTTAAACAGCTAGGGTGTTCTGCTGTACATCTATTTATCACATTCTTTTTAAGCAGCAGAAAGTCATACAAGTTCCCCTATACAGTATCCACTGACAGATTGATTTCCTTGAACACAGAACTCTGGCCTTCTGTATTAAATCCTTCATGTCTGACAGATCAAGTCAGTAAGAACAAAAAGAATTCCCTCCACGTTAACTGTGTAGATTTCAGCTGGTGCTAACAGGGTTTCTTTCTTGCTGTGGTATAAACAGACTGATTCCAAGTTTGAGGATTACAGAGTTGTCTGGAAATGCTGCTGGCGATAGGATTTAGACTGCACTGCAGCTCCTACCAGCTGCTGAAGGGTAAGAACACACTCAAGAGGGTGGCACACGGTGAGTAACAAAACTTGTCAGAATTATCAGAAATTGTACGAATGTATGTGTGTCTTCACAGAGGACTCACCTGTACATCAGGTCCAGAGGAAAGTTTAGGAAAAGGCCGGTTCAATTCCACTGCCTTCTTTTCTTCTTTTTCAGGTGCTTTAAAAAAAGACAAAAAAAAGTGTTGTCAACGGCAGAAATAAAGAAAGCTGGGTACTTGTTTCCTTTGTGCATTTATTTCCTTGTGTCCCATGAGAGAGAGAGAGAAAGGCTACAATGTGCAAGCCATTCAGCATTTATCCATGAAGCAGATCCTGAGCAAACTGAACTTGCTCAATATGGGAAGCACCTCACTGGGGCAGGCATTAAAGCATCTTATTACCTGTTAGTTTTGTGCTCCATAAAGATTTCTGCTCTGCTGGGGCAGGTCTGGGTTGTGCTGAGGGAGCTGGCACATCTCCTTCACTCTGCTGCATCTGCAGAGCTTTCTCACGCTTTATTTCTTCCAAGGTTTTAACACGCACTTCTCCTTCTGGCTTGACTTTTCCTGCCGGCTCCTTCGCCTGCCCTTTGCTGGGCCCGGACAGAGCGAGCTGCTTCTTGGACTCACCCTGAATTTTGCTCTTGCTGTGGCATTCTCCTGCTTTTTTCTTCTCTTCTACCAAGCGATTATTCTTTTTTTCAGACAAGGCTTCAGAGAAAGTTTGCATGCGACCTGCACGAGCAGCTCTTGCCCCTGCGCTGGAATCTTCAGTTTTACCGTGCCCTTCAGCCTCGGCTTTGGCTTGAGGTTCGCGTCTCTGAAGAGCTTTCTCACGACGGATTTCCTCCAGTGTTTTCACATGGATCTCTCCCATCGGCTTAGCAGCCTTCCCTGTCATCATCAAGAAATGAGGAGAAGCACCAACATTTAAAGAGAGTCCAGCAATATTTTAAGTCTCCAAAATTTGTCAGAGCACTAAGGAAAACTCATCTTGAGCGTTCCCAATAATGCATCTTAGAACAATATCCTTAGAACAACATTCTCCTCCTCCTCTGAGCCACTTGTATTTTGAAGACCAGCCCTATCCAGAGAGAACTGCTACACAGAAATGCTGCTTTACTTTATTACTTTTTCAGACTGCATTTCAAATTCCTGCTCCTGGCAGTGGTTCTATTCTAATTGTACGTAACGGTTCACAGAAGCAGCTAAAAACCTCGACAAGGCACAAGTAGAAAATAAACACACACCTAGAGCCAGAGTTCTGATAGTGGCTGTCAGAAGAGCTTCAGCACTCAACCAAGAGGCGTCAGTTCTTTGTTTTCGTTTAAATTAGTTTGTAGGGATGTATGAAAGCAGTCCAAGTTCGTGGAAAGGACGGAGGAGAAAGCATATTTAAGATCTAGCTGTTACCTCTCTCAGTACTGGTCTGTTTAGGAGGTAATCCCAGCCTGTCCTTCAGAGACTTGGGAACTCGAACTGCAAAACAGAAAAAGAACGAATTAGGGAGGCTGCATAATGTCAACTTCAGGTTCACATTTCAAAACAAGACAGGAAAGGTAACTTTGAATCCCAGTGATTACGACCTCAGCCAACATGCAAAAAGAAACATCACTGGAAAAGGACAAACAGAAAGACTAAATACGAAACCCAGGAATCCAATCCAGATGCCCGTTTAGTACCTGTCTCTCTCTTGGGTGCTTTGTCAGCATTTCCCGGAGCCTCTACCTTCTTCCCCAGCCTTTCAGCAAGGCTGCGCTTCACTGGAAGGCTGCCTACATCATCTTCAGAGAAAACAAGGAATATTGTAAGAACTTTTCTTTGCAGGAAGGTTTGAGAACAGTCAACAATAAGCTTCTCTTTTTCAAGCATATTTTCATAGAATTGCCTTTCAGCTGCTAAATGATTTTTTTTTTTTTTTCCATTTCTGCCGTCAACACAGATCTCCACTGCAATGTATTTTCCCTTCATACATCACAAATACTCTTTAATGCAGTCATATATAGAAGGCAGCACCTACGTAACAGCTCGTAAAAAGTTCTCACCCGCGGAGGCTTTCCGTTTTCCTTGTCTATCAGCAAGATCTACTCGAACCACAGGTTCCTCCCCTAAAACAAAAGGGAATTTTTTTTTCTATTTCACAGAAACCAGTAGCCAACAGAAATATTATCCTGTTAGCCCATGTCCAAAAAACCCTAGTCAGACACTGTTTTGACAGCTAGACCACACAAACTCATATTTTAACTATAATTAACATGGAAAAAAAATATTAATAGTCTCAGTGCTTGCTTCAAATTCCAGCTGAGATAGTAGAGAGTGAATCTGAGTCTGCTTGACACCTATACTTTGTGCAGAACAAAGCTGCATAAGCAAGCAGAATATTCTTAGGTGCAAATGCTGAGAAATATTCCTTTCTAAGGTGAATGTCTACAAGTAAAAGTACTTCCACACTTTTTTCCCTTTAAAAGGGATTTGCACAGCTCTAAACAATTTATACACAAACTCCTGTCATACTGTGTCCACACCTGCCACTGTACGCCTCTTTAATGCTTCAGAAATTGCTTCTTATATAGCACTGGCTTCTACAGCTCGCTCTTCTCGTTACTCTTCTGTTTTTCAGTTACCCCCCTATTGGCATACTGACACTTTTTTTTTTCTCCTGCCACTGCACTTAACCTGAGCACCAAATCTTTCCAGTACAACCAGGGACTTTAAGCATAAAAGCACGTTTTGAACAGAAGGCAGCACCAGAAGGCTAACATGGGTGAATTGTTTTAATTATTGCTTAACCCTCCAGTTTAGGAGTAATGAAATCAAAACAAAAGCATTCATTATTACCTTTCTTGGAAGACACTGTCACAGTTCTCACCACTGTCCGGACATTTTCCTCTTCTGGAGCAGGAAAAATCATAGAATCAACGGGACGAAGAGAAGATCTTGAAGAACCTTCTGTTCAGAGCAACCAAAACATAAGGAAGCTTACCCAACATAAAAAACTATCACAAAGAACAAAAAACTTTAAATGATTTGTTACTGTCAAAAATACAGCAAGCAGAGCATGTAAAGAAGAGAGGTGACTAATTTGCCTCTGGTTGCCCTTTGGACTCCCATTTAGAATACCAGCTGGCTGAGAATCAGGTTGCTTTATGCCCCCAGCTAAAAATGGAAGTCTGTCCCTCAAGCAGCTCCCAGTCACCATCACCTGCCGTGAACAGGATAAGAAAGTAGGCAATATTAACTCACCACCGTGTCTCTTATTTTTTTCCTTCATCTTCTGCCATTTGATTTCCTCAAGTGTTTTTATTCCAAAATTCAGATTGCCCTCTGAAAACAGGAAACAGTTCATGAGACAGGCTTAGAGGCACTCACTGAGGACCACAGGTCCTCAGGCTTCTTAGCGCTCAGGAACTTTCTGAAGTATTTCGAATAAAGCCTGTCAACACTCCTCACAAGTGAAAGAGCCATAGAACCAATGGCATTTTGCCCCTCCTTTCATCCTTCAGGGTTCAAAATGTAGTTTTAATTTTAATCCATTTACACAATATTAGATCCCTCTATCGTTAGATATGGCTTATCAGCAGTGGTTGCAAGGCTGCACGTGCAGCCATTTAAACTCCATGCTGTGGCCCTGTTTTGTTCTCCAAAAGTAAAGAAAAGGAGTTCACCTTTCTGACCCAATGGGCACATGATGGTATTAATGGCAGAAATGAGATCATGGAAATAACCGACTCCATTCAGCACCCCTACATTTTGTTGTGTTTTTACACCACGCTGCTTTTGACTTAACTGTCAAGTTCTTCTGATTTATCCTACTAAGGTGCTGGCATACCTTGTTTAGTAGTAATAGAACTGCCTTTCCGAGTGGAAATCACCCGTAATCCATTTTTGCCTTCCGCAGCTGGATGCTGGACGGGAGTTTTAGTTTCTTCTCCTTCCTCAGAAAGTTGGTCTGAAGGGGAAAAATCGATTCAGTTATGCATAGACCAGGTTGGTCATGATTACGTAGCTCATGCAGTGACACTTCAGCCCATGGTTCATATAAAAAACTTTGTTGCTGTTTTGTTTTGTTTGTTTGTTTGTTTGTTTGTTTGTTTTTAAACAGCTACACTGACCTGATGAACTCCTAAGTAGAATACACTAGGACAAAACATCTAGGACTCTAGATTCTCTCTGCAGCTTTAACTACTACACAACACATTGCTCTTCAGACAGAAAAAAGAAATTTCCTTCCTAGTTTCACATAGAACTTTACACAAAAGACCAGCTAAAGCCAGGAGTGGTTCTAAGCTTTCCTCCAACGTTTCAGCTTCTGTCCACTGACTGCCAGACAAAGCCACCAGTGACCTGGCCAGACTGCCTGCCCTATCGCTAGTCAGACCTCAGGTCATCTGTGATTTATACACTCATTTACAGCACAAATTCCTTCAAGAACCAAAGATTTAACACATTCATTTACAGCACAAATTCCTTCAAGAAACAAAACATGCTCACCATCATCATCTTCATCATCATCTGCAGCATTGATTACAACTGGAGGGTGTGTAGGGCTTGGGACATTTTCAGAGTTTTCCACTTTCGTCACCCCCTTAGCTGTGGAGAGGGATTTGACTGGACAGAAAGTTTGTTTTGCTGCAGTGACATCTGAGCCACTTTCAGATCATCGTCCGCGCACTCAGGCGGACTTGGCAGTGTAGCTAGAGGAAGAGGAGGATCATCGCTAATATGGCAGTTTAAAACTTTGACCACAATGCAAAGAGATGGTAGCAAAGGCAGATAACCCGCACAGACAACGAATTCAGCATCTCCTTTTGCCCATCCCATCACTGCTTACACCGTGAACAATGATTTCCCTTCCAACAACAACACATCTCCCTACCACCCAGCAAAAGAGGAAACAACAGGAAGCAAACTGCAAGGCAAACATCACACAAAGCAAAGAGAAGCTGAGCACGAAAGCAGAAAACAAACACCAGCAGTACACTCGGTGCAGTACACCTATGACTGCAGACCTTTTCCTGCCCTCACAAATGAACAGTTACCTGACGCCCCCTACAGGATTGGCACCCACTAAGTAATACTCAAAATTAATTCTTCAGCGCTTAAAGAAAAAGGACCTAAACTCACTCTTGCTTGGTGGTAAGAATTGTCCATCGATGTAACGTCCCTTTGCATGATGAAAAGCACAGTTGGCTTTCTGACAGCCTCCCGGCTGGTTCTCCCAGTAGCAAGGAATCTCACTGCGCTTTTTCTGAAGACAGAAAGAAAGAAAAGCTCGTGATAACATGCACCTGAGGCTTGCAAAGAGATGCACAGCTCCAGATCGTGACAGCTGTCACAACACAGTGCTGAAACAGCATTCCAAAGGTCAGTTTCTCAGTTAAGTGTAGTATTTCTGGGCATATTCACAAAGTTTGCATAAGCTGTAACCACTATGCACATTTAGTTTGGTCATCACTCAGTTTGAGAAGACAGGCACTCTCAGACATCACTTGAGGGTGGCTTAAACTAATACACCTAGGATTATACTAGGATTATTCAGAGGGAAAAAGAACATCTGAAATTGCCTAGGTTAACCCTGTCTAGAACTACTTCTTGGAGACTTAGTTCTGCTGCACCTTTAACTTTCCCCACTTCCTACCCCAGGCAGCTACAACAGCGTTATCTGAAGGACTGTGGGTCAGAAGACACCTGATAGTTCATTATCAAGCCTGCTCCCATGAGGATAGAACAGCCTGTTTATTACCCCCCTGCTCCAGCACGTTTTAGCAGTCTATTTAACAGCTATTCTGCATCTCTTGAGAAAACTGTCAGCATCTAATAAAAAAAAATAAACAAATATCTTGCTAAGACATACCTAAGGCATTGATTTTATTTCCCTCTGCTTCCTCCCACCCCCTCTCTTGGTAACAGAAACCAGTATGATTTTGAAGCAAACAAATCTATCCTGCAAAAGCACAATCAGTACACCTACGGCACTGAAAAATGCTTTTGTGGATTTATTTTGAGAACACATTGTTAGGCACTCACGTCAATTTCCATGTGTCTGAATCGGCAGACATTCCTGAAACAACGACCCTCCTGCCACAGCTTGCAGACCGTCTCATTGCCCAGAGCAGCTTCGCAGTGGCGGTAGGCACATTTGTCTCCCTGGAACCAAAAGGAAACCAACAAGGAAAATAGAGTACAGCCTCAAAAATGGCCATGCTGCTGCCTAATGGTGCTACAACTGAATTCACAATCTATCTGGTTCTCAAGTTAACCAAAGACCAGTGTGCTTCCTCCTCCTAATCTACTCCTTCCTGAAAAAAAGGGGGAAAAAAAGCAAAGCAAAGGAAAGCCAGCCATACCTTGCTACAGGTAGAATAGAAATAGAAGTAGCAATCGTCTCCTTGTTTAGACATGCCGACGAGTTCTGCTAACAAGCTCGGGTTCTCTCCACAGGGACTTCCTCTGCTCTTGGAGAGAGCTGTCTTCACCCTTGCCTGGGCTGAAAGTCTTCTACTGGCTTGTGATCAGTGAAATCTTCTTTTTAAAAGTAACCCGAAAGAAAGTAACAAGTGAAAAATAATGAGGAACAAACATTTTTCCAGCTTTCTTCAGTTAATCAAATCAAGTTATCAGTCTCTCAAAGAGAGCAAAGCCTTGAAATCAGCTGTTACATGAACTAACTAAATATTAAAGTTCTGTAAAGCTGCCAGGAGCTTTGTCAGCAAGCGTTCTCTTCCACATCCTCAATAATATGACTTGGAGCACATCTGGAAGCCTGAAAACGGAGTCACTCCTTAAAAAACCACCTGATGATACATGCAAGTCAATAATCAACTATGGCTACAAATAACTTCTCTAGAACACAGTAAGGACGCATTAAACAGCACGTTCCAGGCCCTGTGGGTCTTCGATTTCACCTACCTGGACAACCTCAGCAAAGTTATCGATCTTCAAAGGCTTCCAGTTAACTGCTCCTGTAGGCCGAACCAAGACTGAATCCATGAATTAATAATAAAGGGGTAGGAAGAATTTTCCTCCTCACTTTGCCAAGGGAACCTCTCATCCACAATTCAAACAAAGGATGCGCTTTTAAACAGCTTATAACTAAGAGAGGAAGCAAGTCCATTTGAATGCTCTCTCAGACTGGATGCAGCCACGGTTAGTTAGCTCTTCAAAAAAATAAAAAACAAAAACCAAAACAAAACAAACAAAAAAAAAAAAAAAACAGCGCATTTAGAGATGAACTCGTGATTCAAAGTGGCTGCAAAAATGAGGCTCCATCTTCCACAGCCGGACAATTTAACTTTTTTTTTTTTTTTTTTTTTAATTTAAAATTCAGCATGTTCCAATCTCTGGTCTTCAAGATTTCTTCACCTATTAAGAAAACACAAAAACCTTTCCCCGTCTTTATTACCTGTACAGCAAAAAACATACCAGTGCATCTAAATCCACAAATGTGCATACGCATACACACATCTGTGTTTATACACACACGAGGAGGGAGTGAGAGAAAGTTAGCGAGAGCGACACTGAAAATCAGAATTTTTGCCTTTTCGACACAGAGAGCGCGTAAAAATTCTCTCATTTTGAGGGAACTAGAAAAAAATGGAGGCTCTGCAAAAGATCTTGATGAGTATGCCTTCGAGGCCGATGCTTTGTAACATGAGGGATCTGGGGGCCAGCACACAAATATGCATACGGATGTACATGCATACAGGATAAACATATCTATACACACAAGCGTGCACAGTATATGTTGTATGATCTCCATATCGAGAACAACTCGTAGCCCTGATCAGACATGTAGAGTTGCAATCAATTAACAGCAGCAAGACAGCAGATCAAGGGTACAGCAAGCTTTGAGAGGCAGGGGAATGCTCACTTTGCCAGTGGCACGGCTGCATGATACCAAGGATTTTGAATTACTTTGATTTTTTGGAAGCAATTTGGTTTTTCTTTCTGCGCTGTAGCTGTGGTGGTTTTACCGTGCTGGGCAGCTAAACCCCACAACCGCTCTCTCACTCCCCCTCCTTTAGATGAGGAGGGGGAGAAGTAAAGCAAAGAACAACTCACGGGTTGAGATAAGGATAATTTAATTAAAGGGAAAAAATTATAATAATTAAATAAAGACTACCATGAACTAAACAATTTAACTAAGGGGAAATAAAAAGGGAAAGGGGAAAAGGGAGGGGAAAAGGAAAAATAAAAAGAAGGGAGGAAAACAAACAAACAAAATAAATGAAGGCTATATGGAAGTGCAGAGGAAAGAAATTACTCTCTACTTCCCACAAATGAGCCATGATTGACCACGTCCTTGAAGCAAGGCCTCAACGCACGCAGCCGGTGTTCGAGAGGAGGACCGACGTTTTCCCAACGAGAGCCCACCCCTCCCCTCTTCTTCCTGTTTCCACCTTTTATTGCTGAGTGGGACATCACATGGTATGGAATATCCCTTTGATTGGTTTAGGTCAGCTGCCCTAGTGATGTTTCTCTCCTCACCTTTTTGCCCACCCCCTAGGAGGGTTAGAGAAAGGCCCAATGCTGTGCCACTGCTGCTCAGCAGTAGACACAACACTGGGGTGATAACACTGCTGTTCCAGCTACAAGTACAGAGTACGGCACTGTATGGGCTGCTGCAGGGAAAGTAAACATTCCAGCCAGACCCAGTACAGTAGCAAATACCACAGGTTTGCCATCACGTGCTGTTCCCTAATCCATATATCCATCATCAGCCATTGCTGCAGGATCATGAAAGGTTAGAGAAGACGACTTAGGTCCAATTTAACAGCCAATGAGTTTTCGATGAGCAGAGCTGCAACAGATTTTATTTCGCCACAAGCATTTTTTTTTCTTTTTTTCTGATATGAAGTCAGAAATTTTGATTTTTTTTTTTTTTTAAAGACACTAAATGTCACAAAACCTGCAACCAGACCAGATAAAGTTCAATTCAGAGTGATTCTGAATCCTTTCATTAAAACGCTGCACATTTCTGTGCAAGTTATTTCTGACTCTTCTGGACAAAAGTGGATGAAATAGTTCTTACAAATTAATAATAAAAGGTTGGAAGCTTTTACTCACACAAACACTAGTGAATTTTCCAGGAAATATTGTTTTGGCAGGGAATTTTCCCAAATCTAAAATAAAGAGAGGAAAAGTTGGGTTCTCATATTAGTTACTGCTTTTGACTGCTGGACAAAGGGAATAAAAACAGTAGTTAAGTGCAAGGTTTCCTTCTCTTCTTTAGTATGGATAGGAATCGTCACTTCGGACCTTTAGCACCTTCAGAAACACACCCAGTGCCATGCAGGTTCCTCTGCAGCTACTTCTAACAATTACTGGTGCTCCTTAGCATGGAAGTTTGACTCAAAACACTCTCCAGATTTAGCTCTTTTGACTGCCCAAGGAGCTCATCATTTTGCTTGTTGCCTTCCATTTTCCTGAACACACCGGGAACGCTGTTCAGAATCTGAATGGATCTGGTCTAAGGAATGGGAAGAAAGCAAAACCAACGATACCTTGCAGTATTCCAAATTCCAAAAAAGCAGTCTCATTTTAAAAAGGACCTCAAAAGCTTTTTTTTTTTTTAAACTGACATCTGCCAACATAGCAATCCAAGCGCTAAACCAACTGAAGTTGCCCCTGAAAGCCTGAATAAAAATGAGTAACTCTGGTGCACTCAGCAGGTCTGTAATAGAAGTTGGTAAGGGTTTTAGATTTCTTTTTTTTTGCTCCAGGGTGCTGGTAAAATTTTTGCATTAAGAGATTTTGAACCTTTTGTACCAAAGAATTAGAGATGCGCTACAGTGCCAGTAGCTGGGGGTCTGGAAATACACACCAACAAGTGTCATAAGCTTTGCCTTTGCTGAAGGAAGATGAATAGTACAAAGAAAATCTGTCTAGTTTGTTTTACAGGCTTGTCTTTCTCAGTACGGAACAAACTGACCTCCCTGGTCTAACTTTGCAGTGCCTATTCTGCCTTTGTCCTGCAGAGAAGAGCAAGAAAGGAACAAATCTATTTTTGCACCCCAAAAACGCATTAGAGGAGGATTATCACACCCACCTAAGGGTACTTCCTTGTTTGTTTATAAAGCACAAAGCATTTCTCTTGGACAGTCTCTGTTGCTGGCCTCTTTTGTGCCTTCCATTTATAATAAAGATATTAAGATGCTTACCCCTTGCTTGTTTTTTTTTTTATTTGTTTGTTTGTTTGTTTTTGTTTTTTTTAAAGAACAGTGGAAGTGGAGAGTCGGATGACAAGCAAGAACAAACACTAGAAACTCCTTGTTCTGCCCCTGCTTTTTAATCACCCAGCATCACCCCGGCTGCAAAACAGCCTCTGCTGATTTACCTGCTTGTTAAAGCACCCCACAGGCTGCAAGTGCGCTGTGCTAGGTGTCAAGTTATATTTAACGGTGCACACGTAACCATTCATCTTCCCACAGTCGAAGCACAGAACAGCCTCTTGCTAACACAACTCATCCCTGCTGCTGCAAGAAACCTCATGGCCTGCAGGAAAACCTCAAGCTAAGAGTTCCAAAGCAAAAGCAGAAAACGCATCATTTGTACTCTTTCTATTTGAGGGAATTCTAGCTGCTAAATGCTGCCTACATCTGAGGGCACGTTCTGAGGCTGCCGGGAAGGACACTCAACACCCACTGACAGCAGGAGTGCAAAGATGCCAGCCAAGAAGGCAAAGGTTAGAGCTGAACGCTGCCTCAGCTTCCTCCAGCAGCCAGCTGGGGGTCACCTTTCACCACGCTCTCTGAGACTCGGAGCCCCGAGTTACCGCAGCCGCCACGTACAGCTGCTCCTTGCTGGCCCAAACTATTTGAAGAGTCTTCAGACTTCAGGGACCTGTTTTACGACAGCCTCAAGATCAAATTCATCTGTTCCTGAAGGCGCTGATCGTCCTGCTGTTTCTGTAGCTGTCAAAGAACAATCCTGAACTGAGGCACTCGTCTGATCAAACAGTGCTTCGGCACAGATTTGTCTTTAGCTTGACACATCAAGGTGAAGAGGAATCGATTCTTGCAAGCAACCTCTCAAGCAGGGATCTAATAAGGTGACCAAAACGACAGATCTGTTGTGCAGATCTGAGCACGTCACTCTGCAGGGAATCACTTTCAAGCCTAAGATGTTTCACCCATCTCCCTGCCCCAGAGCGACACAAGGAAAGCTCTTAAGCAATTGCTAGCCTCTCCTCAGTGCTCACGAGTCCCAAATCACTAATTTTACAATATATAAACCATGGCAGCTGGCACCTAGTTGGCACACGGTGACACTGCACACGTGGGCAGTGCTGTCAGGAGCTGGAAAGTCAGGGGTGAGGGGGTTAAGGGAAAACCACACATCAGTTTAGCAACTTGGCTCCCGTAGGATACTTCCTACGGCAGGAGTTTTAGCAAAGTCCCTCCCTCAGAGGGACCTGCTGGCTAATTAAAACAGGACTTCTGCTGGAGCAGTCAGAAGGCAGCAGGGTATCAGGAGATATCCAGTGGGCATCACCGTCAGCCTGTGGCAGTTTGGGGTCCAGGTATCAGTGGTTATGCGTGGTTTTCTCTGCTTCACTTTCTCCAAAGCTGTGAAAAAATAGTTCTTTTACAGCACTGTACAGTCACACGTTACGGATGGAACCAGCTGCATCAACTTCCAGTACGACGGTGTTGGAAAAAGGTGCCTTTGGTGGTCAGGAGCACAACAGCTCTGGTGAGGTGTTATTTAAGTGTGTTCTTACATCTGAGTTTCCTCATAGCAGTATGTAGCTGAGGGGGTCCAGGTTTCCCAGGTAAGATTGATGTTTTTTCTCCTACCAAGCACCAGCTCAGTATACAAAGCTCTGTTAATAACACCCAAGCGTGTAGATGTTAAACTGAAACTGCTTTTAAACCTATTTGTTGTTACGAAAATAGCTTAATACACCATCTTCACAGGGTAAAAATTCACACGGAAGGACAAAAAAACCCAGAAGCGCTTCCTGAGCTTCAGTTTACCAACAGCACCATCGGATTTAGATCCTGGCCTGGCAGCCAGGATGCAGGGTCTGTAAGCATTGCTGCGATGTGCAAGTGCCAAGGCAGGTTTCTGGCCTGCCCTGAATAAAATACCTTTTTTTTTTAATACAAACAGCGTGCCAGGTACGCTGTAATGCCAATGTGCCAGCTCAATAGAGGATGTCAAACAACAGAGGCGTTTATCCTAATTTCTGGCATGAAAACACTTTTAACAGCATTCTTTTCATGAAGAAAACCCTCTCTATCTTCTCCAATGCTCCAGGATCTGCTGCAGCTGCAGCAGCCGCGCTGGTACAACCCACATCTTTGCCAAATCTTTTCAATAATTGTGCTTTACCTCGGCAATGTTGAGGTCACTCCTCTTCCTCCTCCAGCTGAGCAAGCAGCTCGCTGGCTCTGCCACACCGCAGGTGCGGAAGCGAAAGCTGGGAACACAGGAGTCAAACTCTCAGTGCTCACAAAGCCACCAGGGCAGAGGGCTGACACAGAGGCACCCCGGATCCGCTCTCCCTCCCCACTGCGAGGCTCGCAGCAGCCCCAACCCGAAGCACACACAATGCTTCGCATGGTGATGTCACCGCTGATTCTGAGTCCCCACGTGAGGATCTGCTTCACCACTCTCAACGTTGGTGTTGGTTTTTGATTTTTGTTTTTTTTTTAAACATTCTCAGCTTATGGGAAACCATCAGGTAAACCACAGATCGCTAGGGAAGAAGGCCCACACGAGGGAAGTCCGTGCTTTTCTTCCAGGCAGTGGCACGTGCTTTAACACGCCGCGTTCGACAAAGCAGCTCTCCCCGTTTTGCTCAGTGGCAACAGGCACGACTGCAACGCACACAGGTGTAGGCAGCACCTGCAGGTCCCAAACCCTTAACCCGTTTTTAGAGAGCACCAATTTTTTAAGTAGTGCTTTTCCCTTAATCCATGACCCCTTCTTTCCTTTATTTCTATCGGGTGGCTCTCCTCCATTTTCCTCCTCAGTGTCTGAGCAGACACTGGGAATCGTTTCCGGAGGAAGGGCACGGCTGAAGCTCCTCCATCTACTCTCCGAGAAAAGAGAGTATGTTAAAGAATACATCTTTCCTTTCTTTTCCCTTTTTTAAATACAATTTCTGAAATCAACGCTGCGGCCTGGCAGCAAATACCTACGGGACTAAAGGTGATTCCTCATCCTCACTGTAACGTTGTAGTTAACCTCCCAACGAACCCATCTCCCCAGGAAGCGGCCATTTGAGATGGGAAGGGGCAGAGCAAGAGGAAGCTCTCCTTAGCCTAGCTCTTCCCCCAACATCACCTCGCCACCCAGCACCAAATTCAATTCACCTGCTCCGCCCGATCACTCGAACGGGCGTCCGACGCTGGCACACGCCGCAGCGGTGGTTCTGACGTGCCTTAAATCACCTCTCCGCAGAATATCTCGGGTCTGTACGCTCAAATAACGCAGTATTTGAGAAATAACGCCCAGAGCTCACACTCTGAGTGCAGCCCAACAGCACCGAAGCACCGGTAGGCTAAACATTCCAAACCTGGCAACAAGGCTGACCCAAGCAACAGCACGGAACCCTTCTGCACCTTCAGCGTGGACATCAGCGTAAGGAAACACAGACCTCCTCGATCCAAATTTTAAGCGAGAAACGCAAAAGGTCACCCAACCGGCTTGTTTTCAGCAAGCTAAAGGAGAAATTAAGGCGACAACCGGGTGCATCCAGAGTTAGTCAGATCCTGAAGGCAGTTCCTTGGGGGAACGGAGGAGCAACGCGCCAGATGAGGGCTGCCTTACAGCGCACCCCTTAGAGGCACTGCTACGGAAGGAAGGCAGAAGGTTGGAACTCGAAAGAACTCGCAAGGCGCCCGTTAAGGGGGAAATCTTTCATTTTTTTCTCAGCAGAACCTCCCCTCTCCCTCCCCCCCCGCCCCCCCCCATGAAGGCAGACCGGGGACTCTTTGCTTCCTTAGGGAGAGGGCAGGGACGGGGCAGGGTGGTGGGACAGATGGCCAGAGGTTCGGATGGACGGACAGACAGCCGGACAGAGGGCCCAGCAAGGCCTGACGAAGGGCTCAGGAGCGGGAGGGAAGGGCAGGGCGAGGGGAAGGGTGGCCCCGGGCCTGACAGGAGACCTTGGGCCTAACCCCGGGCAGCAGCTCCGCGTCTCACAGGGCCCAGAAGGGGCTGATACAGGGGGAGGGAACACCCCAGCCCCCAGCCCTGCCTCCAGGCCCTGCGCCCTTCACCCCCCCCCCTCCCCTAAGGGCACCCCGACCCACAGGGCCCGCGACACGGCCTGCTCCCCCTCAGGGCAGCAAAGGGGAGCCCGGCCGGGCAGGAGGCCTTTCCCCTGCCCCCCGCTGGTCTATGAAGGGCTCTAGTTACCGGCGAGCAGGGATTTTTACTGATACTGGCCGGACAACAAAGACTACTTATTAGAGAAGTACAATTCTTTTTTTCCTTGTGATAACTTTTCTTGACCAAAAAACACGATTGTGAATGAGGGAAAATGAAAGATGTAACATGGGGACGTGCGGATACTCACGATGATGCAGCCTTCTATCCGCATGTTCGCTGCGCTGCTGGGATAGCAGCTGCGGGAGCCTGGCAGCAGAGGGCAGTGAAGCCAAGCAGCTGGGATCCTTCTCTGGGGAAGGGGGCACTGAGAAAGCGCTTGCAAACAGGGCACAAGCCCTCAGCCTCTGGAGGCGGCGCCTGTCAAGCGTGAAGGAAAGGGATCCCTTCTGGGAAGATGCTGTGGGCTTGCTGAGGCTCGAAGAACAGACGGTGCTGGCTGCTACCAGCGTGCTGCAGCAGCGGCAAGACAGAGCCGTGGTGGTTTTCCTCAGCTGGGCAGCTGAGCTCCAGCACAAGCGCTCTCTCCCTGCCCCTCCTCCAACGCCAAGGGGAGAAAAGAGGCTGGCAAGGGCTCAAGGGCTGCCAGAAGGACAGGGAGATCACTCCACAAGGAGCGTCACGGGCAAAGCAGGCTCAGCACAGCCTGTTCCAGTCCAGCCCGGGGCCTGCTCCTGCGGGGGCTCTCCACAGGCCGCGGCCTCCTCCAGGCCACAGCCACCTGCTCCACCGGGGGCTCCTCCACCCGCAGGGGGGCTGCAGCGTGGAGATCTGCTCCACGGGGGACCCATGGGCTGCAGGGGGACAGCCTGCTCCACCAGGGGCACAGCCTGCTCCACCAGGGGCCTCTCCCTGCACAGGCCGCAGGGGAACTGCTGCTGTGAGCCTGGAGCACCTCCTGCCTCCTGCTGCACGGACCTTGGGGGCTGCACAGAGCTTTCTCACTCCTCCCTGAGCCAGACGCTGCTGGGCAGCAGCTTTTGTTCCCTTTCTTAGATGCAAGATCTTCTTAAATTCAGTCCAGCCAAGTAGGAAAAGTAAATGTGGACAGCTGTATCTTGGCAAAGAAGATAGTAGGGAGCAAGGAGGTTCAGCAGTCAAGATGGAAGGTGATGCCATGAGGCTTACAGGCTAGTAATGTTCTAGTGAAACCCTGCCTTCCTAAAGAAACCTGCCTGACTACTTGATGTGAATAACAGACTCTGTTCAGCTCTTTCCTAACATAGAAACGGTGCTGACTGCTTCTTCAGAGTAACAGAAGTTCGTGATACTACTGAAATAGTTGTGGTTCAGATGTAGATCTGATTTCTCCTAAGCACACTGAATTCACAACTGTTGATCCTCCAGAGGAGGCTTTGCAATTGAACACCTGGAGAATAGGTAAATTTCCCGCTGTTGTTCTCCTCTCCTCTTGTTTTGTTTTGTTTTGTTTTGTTTTGTTCCTAGTAGCATAGGCTTAAGACTCTGAAGAAACAGGCTGCTTTTTTTCATTTCCAGCACTGGCTGTTCCTCCTGAGCCCCGCCTTCTATTTTTGCAGTCATAGGATATGTGAATGTAAATTCGTGGAGAGAGGTAGAAAACTCTTTCAACTGGTGTTTTTTCGGCTATGTGGGGAGAACAAATAGAGTGGCTTTGAATATTCTGGCTCTTATTCAGAGCAGCATGTGGAGGGAGACAGATGCGTTTGCTTTTTTAGTGCAATGGCTTCAGAAGCAAGAGGGGAAAAAGCACTTTCTCTGGGAGCTGAAGAAGGTGTCCTAATCACAGGAGAGGTTTCTAAATGGCATATCTTTGCGAGGGTTCCTGTAGTCCGGAGGTTTTTGTTTGTTTGTTTGACGTTGGAAGGTTTTACTCTTAATATTCACGTCCTTCAGCAGAAGTGAGAAATGTGATTTTATTTTGTGCAGTGTCGTGGACCCTCCGAAATCTCCTGGGAACGATGAATACCTCGCCCAGTACCAATGTGATGATGGTGGAGACAAGGAGAAACCAAGAAGATCAAAAGAACGTGGCCTCATTTCAAAAGAAACCGTTTTGTATGGCAAAGAGTCTTGTGAGCCTGGTGAGAAATTGCGGCATACTTCCTCTCTCGAGTCTGACACTGAATGTAGCTCTAAAAACCTTTCCTCCTCAGCTGTTACAGAGAGATGCCAAGATACAAAGGACAAGACTAAAACCACTGAGAAAGAGCATTACCAAAGCAAGACTAACATGCTCCTAGTGAAGAGAAGGAGAGTCAAAAAGCAGGTCCTTCCAGCAAGAGAAGGATAAAGTTGAATACAAAGAATACAAACTTGAGCTCCTGATTGGCTTCATGCTGAACTCTGTGCTGTTCTTGTCCTAATCTTGGTCTCTCCATAGATAATATGGTTTAAATCCAAATAGAATCGTGCGATGAGGAAGATCTCACTGCAACAAATTCAACATCTAAAATCAAAGTTGACATTTTCCGTGATTTTCTTCCTGAGCAGAAGTGTGCGGTACTCCTTTTATATTAACGTAGAGATTATTTCAAACAGTCTTGAAGTGCTTGATGACTTAACAGTCTGCAGATTTATTATCAAATCAAAAAAACCCCAACTTGGTAGACTATTTTTTTCTCAGTTTTGAATGACCACTAGGAAGAAGGTTATTCCGGCATCAAGAAAGTCATGTGGAATGTAACAAAATTTACTGAACCAGTAAGTAAAACTTATATTTTTCTATTTGTTCCATTGTTTCAACTCTTCTGACCCTTCTGGACGGCATAGATAACAGAGGGGACATCGTGGTAATCGGAGCTACTAACAGACTGGATTCTATAGATCCTGCTTTACGAAGACCAGGACGCTTTGGCAGACACTTCCTCTTCAACTTGCCAAATTAAGAGGTGAGAACTTAAATTCAACGTTAGTGCTACCATGGCAAAGTCCAACTTTATAGGAAAAAAAAAATAATTGACAACTTGAACAAAAGAGTGATACGTGGAGACACTGCGTTGTTCCATGGAGGGCAAATCTGGTACTGGATATATATGGTCAGGATGATACCACCAAGTAGTTAGTTCTATAATCAAACCTTTCATTCCCAAAGTTGTACCTGTTTGCTTAATTATTTAGTCCACTTGGGTGTTTTCATCATGAAGTTGTGTTTTTGGTCTCAATCCTTCCCTTATGAATGAATAGGGGACGTGTTTGCATTTGATTGTGCCCCTGCTCGGTGGTAGTAGTTTGAGTCATAATTCTTTTCTTCTTTATAGTAATTGTAGCAATTGGAAGCATTGTGCCAGAAGTGCTTTCTGTGAATTTACTGACTGGAAAGCAAATGTGATGAAGTAATGAGACTGTCCCAATGAAAGCTTGCTAAGTTTTAGAGAAGTTTTTTGGACAGCAAAGAAATGTTTCTGGATAAATTTTTCATTACAGTATTTTCCTCTGGGTCCTTAGGTCTCGTAGTTTGGAAACTTGTTATTGAAGCTATAAATGCCTTTTCTTTCACTGTAGGTTCCTAGAAAAAGTTCAGTATAACAAATAAGAACTATTCAATTTCCTGGTTGACAATGCAGAGTGTATATTAAATAACTGTAAAATACTTGAAAGTTGAGCAAGTAAGAAAAGCGTATTAGTAGATGAGGGGTTTTGAGGGAGGACTGTTTTGTTTTTTGTTGTTTGTTTGTTTGCCTTTTGGTTTGTTTGTTTCTTGTTGGTATTTTTAAGGAAAACTTGGGACAAGCTAAAATGCAATGATTTTGCTTCCAGGCTAGAAAAGAAATTGTCAAGATTCATACTCGTGACTGGACCCCTCAGCCACCGGACATGTTGCTTGATGAACTAGCTGAGAAATGCATTGGTAAGACTGAAACAGAAACGGATTCTTGCTTGTGACCAAGTTGTAAAGAACCTTAGCTTGTACCAGGCAGTACCCATGCTCTTGTGCCTTGTTGCACAACTAGTCAACGAGGCAGCTGGCACGCCTTCATAGCAATCTGTGTGAGATCCTTTCATCTATTTACTCTTTGTTGTCGTTCCTCTTGTTGTCTGAGAACATTAAATGGTTCTGGGGCATCTTCCTCAAGAGTATAGTTTTTGATGAGGAGTCTGCTTCAGCTGCATAAGTGCAGGATATCAGGCAGTGAGCAACATGAAACATCCTTGCAGAGCGGTAGCACGTAGAATTCCCTGTTATGCTGTTTGGTTTTGGCATTACAAATTCTTTAAATGTTGCATGTTTTAAACCTGGGCCTTGACTGATGTAACGTTTGATTTTTGTTTGTTAGGAGACTGTGGTGCAGATATCAAATCCCTCTGTACTGAAGCTGCGCTGTGCTCTCTACGCCGATGCTATCCTCAGATTTATGCAAGTAGGGAGAAGTTGCTACTAGACGTTAATTCTATTAAAATAAAAGCAAAGGACTTTTTCATGGCTATGAAGAAGGTTGTTCCAGCTTCAAACAGGATCAAGGCTTCACCCGTACAAGCACTCTCACCCATTTTCAAGCCACTTTTTCAAAGATCAGTAGAGAATATTTTACAAGTTGTGCAGAAGATCTTCCCGCATGCACAGCTTGCACTAAAGGAGGACCGACAGCAAGGTATAACCACAGCATCCACTTCTTTATAATTTTGCTAAAGCAAAAACTTGTGGTTTGTGCAATCAACTTATAGCTTTCAGACATAATGGTGGTAGAATTTTATTATTTGCATGTGCATGTCTTTTTTTTTGGGCAAGTCTGGAATACAACACATAGGTTTTATTGTGGATTCAAAACTGAAATGCCAAATGGAAGCTCTGAATGACTCAATACACAGTAAAGGACGATGCGTTCTTTACTGAAGCATGCTGCTTCTGAGGGCAGCTAAGATAATTAGCGTTTGTAGAGGTTGACTTGAGGTTTGAAGTATAAGGCACCTATTTTTCTTTAAAAAATCAAAACTCAGACCTTTGGAGGGGAAGCATTTCTAGGTCAATGTTTCTAATTCCTTTCTGAAGAATGTCAGGACCAGGATACAAGTATAACTGGTCTAAGCTGAATATTGTTTTAGCTATCATCATTTTTAACCAGTCTCCTAATTTAAATGTTTGTGGATCGTACTATACACGTGAGATCAATTAGCATTGATATTTACTAGATGAATGGAATTCTGTGGCCATCACATCCTTTATCCCCATGCTTTCATTGTGGGAACCTCCTCCAGAAAGAAATGGTCTTGTTTGTTTCTTTTTTAGCTATTAAGCAACTGCAGAAAGTGTTTGTAATCTCCTTTATTCTAAGGGGGAGAAAAAAATCACCAAGAGTAGCATACCTTACACGTACACATCAGTGGGACTTAGTACAGCTTTGTAGGGCCTTGTGCCATCTCCTTAGATCTGTGGTGGGCTGAACTCTAGGAAGTAGATTTCAGTGTGTGCTCTCAAATGAAGAAAGGGTTTTGGCACTGATTTAGAAGCTGTATTAATGGAAGAGAAAGAGACAAAGGCTATTCAGGAAAGTTAACAAACCTCTTTTGCCTTTCAGAGCATTTCAATCCTATTTTACAAGATGATATGTTTGACAGTGACGATGATGCATGCTTGGTTTCTGGAGATGAATTAAAAAATGGAATGCCTAACGGACCAGAGAAAAAATGCCTCTGTTTCAGCCGGTAAAGAAAGATAGATCCCTGTTATGTTTAAATTCTCAGGTCTGCTGAGTCTTTGTAAACAGTTCCAGCTGTTAAAAGTGCGAGGGGTGGTAGACGAAGGGGCAACATCAAGTTTGTGTGTTGAAGGGGTGCTTGGTATTCACAAGAAGAAAGGGTGGAGGGACTAAAGTTGTAATGAAGTTGCTCTGAATGACCAAATTGAAAAGCCCAGGCTTCTCTTCGTAAGCCAAAGTGATCCGTAGACTACCAGAACACGTTGACTTAATCCATGGCATTCTTTGAAAGACTCAAGACCACATAAATGTGCAGTCTGTCCTTTTAGCTAAAAATACCCCAACTTTATGGGTTTGTGTTGCCACCTTTTGCCCTTCTGTTTTCCAGGATTGTTAAACCAGTAGTGAATTATGTAGCAGAAAGAAAACTGAGAAATGGCTTGTTAAAACACCTTGAGAAAAAATTGAATGGTGTCTTTATTTGTTAAGCCACCAAGTTGTGTTAATCTTGTGATATTTTAGTATGGAAGTCATGCAAGCCCACAGTTGGAAAGTTAGATCATGTTGTCACAGCTGGATCAGTTATTTTTCTCCGTTTCTATTGCTGTGCTGTCCAGAAGATTTTCTGTGCTTTAGAGCAAGGCTAAGTCTCTAGCATCTTTGATTTAAGCCAGCAAAGGTACAGCCTGATTGTAGTGGGGAAACAAATGCTCCTCACCAATTTAATTTTAAATAAAAATAAATTTAAAATAAAGTAAATAATAAATATATAATAAATAATAAATTTATAATAAAGTAAAGCAAGATTGCAGGGATATTAATTTGCAGTCTTGGTTTAGTAAAGAATAGGAAACACAAGGGAAGAAGATGAAACAATTGGAATGAGTGAATAACTTAACTGGAAATCTTACATGTATTTAATGTAGCGCTGCCATTTGGATTATTTGGGGAGGGAAAAGAAAGTCTATAGGAAAATTACTTGGAACATCTGTGTGTCTATTCAGCACCTCATTTATAAGCTTGTTTTCTTAACTCTTGTTCTAGGAGTGCTTTCTGCGAACCAACATCATGCCAGCCCCGTCTGCTAATAGTAGGAAAAGAAGGGTACGGCCAGGTTTCTTAGGTGGCACCCGTGGTGTTGCACGCTTTGGAGAAGTTTCCCGTTCACACCCTGGACCTTTCTGTTCTGCTTACAAACGTTGCATCGCCAGAAGAAATCTGCGGACAGGTACCTTTTTTTCTTTTTCTTCTCATCGGATTCACTGACTGTATGTAAAGGATCAATCGAGTTGCAAGTAAGGTGAGCAAAATTCATTGGTAATGGAGGTGGCCTTGTTTTAATGTGCTGGGATGTTTGCTTCTGTCTGAAAATCCCCTTTTCTTTTAGACAGCACCACAAACAATCTGGATGTTGTACATGTCGACATTTTCCATACCCAATTTTACAGTGAGGCTGTTGCTAGCAGCTCAGGAAGCTGGGCGGTGTTGCTAATGAACATCTCTTTGTGGAAAGAAATGCTGCTCATGTCACTGGGATCCAGAAAGTAGTTCTCATTGCCTCCTAAGACTGTGTGCTCCCAGTAGATGGCTCTGTATCAGACTGCATGTCGGCTACTTTTTGTAGGCTTCTTCTAAATTATATTAGTAAGGCAACCAAGGTTTGGGGCTTCTGTTTATTTTGTTTTCGCACGGACATACACAACTTGTGCTGTTGCAGTATGTGCAATAAAAGCATTAACATTCAGAAAACACTTCATTTGCACGGTGATGTGGTTTTAACTAGAAAAAATGAACAGATTTGGTGTTTTTACTTTTAGGCAGGAAATCCATTTTCTTGTTTGGCATCACTACCTTAAAATATTTTTACCTTTAGTGGAAACGTTTGAGAGCCATACAAGTAAGGACAGACATGTTACACGACTGAATACTGATGTGTCCCTTAAGCGGGACATTTCCTTTCTTTGTTATGCGATGATTGTGGCTGTGGCCATATAGCTACGGTGTCTAGCCACTGCCTGAATATATCCTTCCCATCTTCTGACTAGAGTTCTCCGAATACTGATAATCTGAAAGGGTGCACAGAGAAATTCCTTATGTGAAAGGATGCTTGCCACTCTGTTCACGTAGTTTCATTTCATGGGGCAGTCAGATGGCTATGTAGCTATGTATTAAGAGGTTCTTGTACGTGTTTTAGTTTTCTTACGCAAGCTTTCCTTTTCACTAGCTGATCCGAAATGCTCAGAAGACAGCACCAAGCACAATTTATGTCCCAGATATCCATTTATGGTGGGACAACGCTGGACCTGCCTTGAAACTTACTTTTCTAACTCTACTACGTAACATTCCAGCATTTTTGCCAGTTTTGCTGCTTGCTCCGTCTGATGTACGTCACTCAGATCTCCCAGAAGAGGTATTTGTCAATACCTTCCTTACTATTTCTTCAGTGTCTTGTAATTTATGAATGCTTTCAGCATCAAAATGCTGTGCTTTCTTAAATGCATGCTGTTATTACTCAGGCACCCTAACAAATCACTTAAAATTTGCTTAGAGAAAAAAATACTGTGAAAGCATCTGCTTAAGGCTTTTTCTGAGTCAAGCAAGTGACTTTCACCCCCTTCTCACACATGCAAATAATAAATTAATACAATAATTCTGGTGGCTACAAAGTGGTTCAGTCAAGAATATGCAGTGCTTGAAATGACAAGAGGATGTTTTTACTGAAGAGATTTCTTCTGACAGTCTGCCATTCCATGCTATGTTGGGTAAACTGCTAATAATGCAATTTAGTAGAGAATTGAAACACTTTGATTAAAAAATAAATAAATAAATCATTTTCTTTCTTCATATAGGCCAAAGCTTTCCAAGCTGGAAAGCTGAGTTCCAATTTCTGCTAAAGTAACTTTGGAATCGAATTCTAGTTGTATTCCTAAATAAACTGTAGTAAAAGTAGGTGCAGAACTTCATTGACTTCTGAGAGTTTACATTAAGGGAAGGTGCCCAAAACAGGACCACGCTGTTGTCATTCTGATGATTTGGTCTCAGTCATTGGGGGAAGAGAACGGGTCTTACCTAGACGTGTTTATTATCAACTGCTTTGAAAGTGCTTGAGTTCCCACAGAAGTTTTTGTACAGGCTGTAAATTCCTTCTAAAATAAGTAGTGAAATTCCTCACCTACCTTTTAATACTAGAACTTGAAAATGGAGGAAGACGTAGAGGTACTAGCTACTTCAGACACCTTTTGGTAGAGAAATAAAAACTCAGCAAAAAGCCCTCACTTGTCTGCTGAAGCCTGTCTCTTCCCTCTATAGCCATAAAGGTTCTAAGTAAAGGCTGCAGCAAGGCAAGTAAATACAAAGGAGGCGCTGTTGGATGTGGTGAAAGCCATTACTTTACCAGTGTAGCGTACAATCCCTTCAGCAAGCTTTAATTCTACAGGTGATTCTTAAAGGTGATATTTGAATTTGCTGTGCCAGCCTGTGAAAATGTAGCGTTTTAAGGCCAGGAAGATAACTTTTTTCAGTTTGTGTTCTTCAGGTTATTCTTAATTTGAAAAGGTACTCGTCTTTTTGGAATAGAAGATGAGTTTTTTGTGGCCTTAAATCTGAAATGTCTCTCCTCCTTCTGCTTTAGATGCAAAAATGATTTAATACGGAATTTGGAGAAGTGTGCAATATTGAGTTGCCTGGTAGGGCAGAGAGAGCAGCCTTTTTTTGAGGACCTAATTCTAAATGAAGTGGCTAAGCCTCCTGTAAAGAAAAGAGGTGAGGAGGATATGAGAAGTACATCTAAAACTTTCCTATCAAAGTTACTAGCTCTTTGGGCTTTGCTTTGGTGGTCATTTTCTGTCAGTAATTTGTCATATGCTTCTATCTGAGTACTGTAAATTGGCTAATTTTTCCTGATGAATTGAAGTTGACATTGGAAGTCGTGCCTGTAGCACCACCAGCTGAGCCTCAGAAGCCACAAGAGGAAGAAGTAGGGATGCTGGAGGAGGAAGAGGAGGATACCTTGCGTGACCTTAGAATTTTCTTGAGGGACGTTACTCACAGACTTGCCACTGACAGACGTTTCAGGGAATTTGCAAAGCCCGTTGACCCACAGAAGGTAAAGTAGTGCTGATCCGTGTGTGTCTGTAACTTCTCAGTGTTCGTACTTCTCAGCGTTTTGGGGAAGGTTCAACTTTGTTTTTAGGGCTGCACTGTTAGGATTTTGCAAGAAGCAGAGGCAGTGCTTTTACTTCTGCTGACTCTCAAATGTCTCTTATGGGATTATTTGCTGAAAGCCCTGGTTTCATTCTAAAAAGCCAGTCCAAATGCCAACACAGTTTGCTCGTGAAAAGGCTTTGATACGTAGGCGTGTCACAGCACTGAAAAGCACAGAGATCTTTCCTTATAATGACAAACAGTATTTACAGGACTACTTGAGTGAAGTCTGAAGCCCTTTATTGAACTGTCAGTTCCTGTGGGAACAGGAATAAGAGCAGCAGTTTGTAAAAATAAGTTTTGAGATCCTGTTCTCTGTTTCATCTGGAACTCCTCAATAGGAATCAACCATAAGTGCAGTGTGTTTTCTTTTTCCTCCAATTGGCTGCTTAGATGCCTTTTTCTCCTTAATTTATGAGATAAGCCTAAACTAGGGGCGTATATTTCAAAGACAGATGTAACTTGAATATACCTGTGGATCAGCAAAGTTGTCTTCATGTGGGCCTCCACTGGCTTTTCTTCCCCTTTTTTCCTAGGTTCTTGAGCTGTGAAAAATCTAGACAGATACATATGTCCTCATCTGAACTGGTCATTAGGCTCCTCTTCTGGTCTGAGGGAAGAAATGAGCACCTCAGGGCCCAGTTATCTCATTCTAAAGTAGATGCCTGCAATAGGTACTTCACAGGTGCAATTCATGCACCTTTTCCTCAATGTCGACAACAAAGAGAATGCCGGATGGCTTGCTCAGCTTTCACTGTTGTGATTTTCTGAAGCAAAGTGAAATGAATCTCCCACCCTCAGTGTTTCTTCTCTACCATGCACGTGCTTCTGACCTCCCTACTTCTTGTTGTCCTCTCGTGGCCGCTCTAATGAAAAATGAAAGAGCCCTTCCATTTTTGAGAAGCAAACTGGTTATTTTCAGCGTCTTCTGATGCATCGCAAATGTTCAGAGTTTTTAGGAAGTCGTTTATTTAAAGTCTTCAGAATAATTTTGGTAGACAGTGTGCAAGGTTAAGAAAACCTCTGAATGCTTGTATTTGATCTGCAGGTACCTGACTATGCCACAAGGATTAAAGAGCCGATGGATCTTTCAACAGTTCTGACTCAAATTGACTCGTGCCAGTACCTTGCTGCAGGAGACTAGCTGAAGGACATCGATCTAATCTGTAACAATGCCTTAGAGTACTACCCGGATCAAAGATCTACAGGTGAGGATGTGCTTTTTAGCCCTAGTTTAAAAAATCTGTCAAACATATAGATGGATAAATGCTGTGTGCGGACAATAGACTTCGGATGGATTAGATGATTTTGGACGTCCAGACTGTAAATATTTTACTATTTTGCTACTTGGGCATGGAATTGTGATATAAGTGTTCCCAAGGAACTAGTGCTTTTGTTTTAATTAACTTCGATGTTGTTATGCTGAAAATATTCACTGAGATAAGATTTCGAAACCAACCTATGAAGAAAGCAATTTTTTTCTGTGATCAAAACAGTTTCATTGGTTGGTAGACAACATTCAGTTAAAGCGTGTAAAATTTCAGATCGTCACAGCGCCTATGTTTTGCAAGACACTGCATATTCAATGGTGAGGAACGAAACGGATACAGAGTTTGGACGACTTTGTGAACAAATTAAAGAATCTCGTGAGAAAAGAGGTACGTGCTTTAACGCTAAGGATTTGAAGACTTGTCTCTGCATTTGTAACTGAAAATGCACGACGAAGATCTTTGGTATCTATTCTTTCTTGCAAGGTCGCACCTCTGCAGCGTGTGCTCCATGCGACAACTCCAAGTCACCACAGCAGAACCCTGCTACTGAAGACGAGAAACCAGATGAAGAGAGTAATGAAAATGAGGAGATGCCAGCGGCACCTGTAGATGCCAGTACACCCATTTCTAATGGCAAGTTGCATTTTATTCAGCTGCTCTTGTCGTTCATACCTTCTCTGTTCTTGAGGCGCAACAGGTGTCTCTGATGCCTGGCTCTTTATGGCAGAGGTAGTTTGTTTTCAAATTGACTTCCAAATGGGAGAGAGAAATCCAGAGGTCATTCATTCAATATAGTGATGAATTAAAGTTCAAAGAAAGTTGGTTCATTTGATGTACTCTTACTGGAACTTCATTTTGTAAACAGAACGACCCCCCACTCAAGGATATGACAGCTTCCCTCCCGTACTAAAAATGATAGTACTCACCCTTGTAGGAGCAGCAATGTGAAGAAGGTCAAGGGCAGTAAGAAGGGTTCGAAGCTTTGATATAACAAACCTTACACTTTTTTTGACAGAGCTCCTAATAAGCATCTTTAGCAAGGTCTGGAGATGGGAGAAAAACTCAAACTAGATTTTAATTCTAGGATGTATAATGTCAAGCTTGACTGTTCCTCTGAACAGTCAATTGAATTTAAATTTTTTTAATTTAAATTAATTAGTTTATTTTTTTTAATTTAAATTCAACTGAATTTAAAGTTTTGAATTTAAATTCCAATTGAATTTATTGAAAAAAATTCCAATTGAATTTAATGTTTTGTTGTTGTAGTTTTTCACGAAACACTAAGTTTATGTGAAAGGTTTTGCTGCAATATCTTTTTTCCAAGGATATTAAGCTTAAGTTATCCACAAGAAAACGGTGGGGAGAGGGAAGCTTTAGTTTTGAAAGCTTTTTTTTTTTTTTTTTTTTTTTTTTTTCTCTCCAGGTTTTTCTTGAGCACAGCAGCGTTTCATTGTCTGCCTGCCATTAGTTGCCCCACTACCAAGTCAGGAGGGTCAATTAAACTTGTGTGAGGCAGAATTTCTTTATCTGAATCTACGTGGTTCACATAAATATATTCTTGTTTCCTTCTTTCCCTAGGATTATTCTTCTCCCAGTATTGAATGTTTCAACGGACACCGTTGAAGATCAATGAGCAAAAGCATCCTGTGGTGTTCAGTCTCCAGCTTTGAAGAAAGTATGGCGATACTGAGGGGAAATGTCAAGAGAAGACGCTTTTCAAGGTACTGTGTTTCTATATGTTCAATCTCTGTTCGATTTGTAGATTGAAAAGCAAGAGAGAAAGCATGTGCAGTGAGTTGTGGCCTGATAAACCTCCGGCTAAAATCAGCAGAGGCCTATGAGCATGCTGATGGCGTACCAGTACCTTAAAACTAGAATCCCTCTTCTCAGTGAAAGTCTTCTGCTTTTCTAAAACAAACCTGTTTTTTTCCCCAACCCCTTTGAGGTGTTGTTGTGGTTTAACCCGGCCGGCAGCTAAACACCACACAGCCCTTCTGCAACCCTCCCACCTCCCTCTCTGGGATGGGGGAGAGAAACGGGACAGTGAAGCCCGCGAGTTGAGATAAAGGCAGTTTATTAAGACAGGAAAATAATAATGATGATGATGATGATGATAGTACTGCTACTAGTAATGTGTACAAAACAAGTGATGTACAATGCAGTTGCTCACTACCCGCTGACCAGTGCCCAGCGTAACCCCTAGCAGCCCGGCTGCCCCGCCCTATCCATGGTGCAGCGTGTTGCCATAAGGCATAGAATTCTTTGGCCAGTTGGGGTCGGCCATCCTGAGTCTGTCCCCTCGCAGCTGTTGCTGTGCGCCGATTCTGATCGCCAGTAGGACAGTGAGACACCGAAAGGTCCTTGGCTTGTTGTAAGTACTGCTCTGCAGCAATTGAAACATCGGGGTGGTATCAGCACTCTTCTAAACATCCTTTCACACATCCTCAGCCAAAACATAGCAACCTACCTGCTACTAGGAGGAGAACTAACTCTGTCCTAACTGAAACCAGGACATGTATCTTTTCCACTTGGGTGCTATTGCTCATAATTTTGAGAATTCAACATGAGCAAGCTAGGAAATGTGGGTACATACAGAACCGCGTGTATATGGCACGCAACAGACTTGGGATGTGGATCCTGCGTGAGGCCTACAGGCTTCTCTTTGTATACCATGGAGCACTGGCTTGTAAACATGGTGAAATTTCCCATCCTTGATGGGTCTAATACAACAAGTCTTTTCTCCCTTCTCTGCCCTGTCCTCTCTCTTAATGTAGGCAGTTGAGAAAGCCAAAATTGGAACGAAAAAAAGAATATAGCACAGGTAAGTGGCTGTAAGTCCCCGGGATACCTATTTACGCTGGTTACTGAAGAGGATGGCACTTGGTCACTCCATGGCTTTCATTTGGCCCCAAAGCCTTCTGTAGTCAGCTGAATTCACTCCTCAGTGACTTTTCTGTGAAGAGAGGTAGGTGCAAATAGGAGATTTTATGAATTCCTTGGGGAGGGAGCAGTGTGAATTGCAGCTTGGTAGGCACAAAGCAAACTGTTCTAATTGTGCAAAGTAAATCGATACTTGATAAGTTCAAACTTAGTTTTATAGCTGGCAAGCACAAAAGTAAACCTTAGCTGTGATCCTAGCAGCACAGTGGTGTAGCTCTTCCCTTCCCCTTGTCCTCTTGGCTCTTTTAATGACAGTGCAAGCAACCAACCTGTGCCAAAGGGTGCTGTATGGCAAACAATGGGCAGGCTTTTTTCTAAAAAGCACGAGTTTGAGTTATGTGGTGTTTGGGTGTTTCTCTTGAAACGATTCTTCCCTCCTTGAGCTGTTAGATCCTAATGCAGGAAATGGAAGTGCTGCATGCATAAACAGAGTAATCAAACATACACCTCTTAGGAAGAGGCTTGCAATGTCCTAGTGTTTGTTTTGAGCACTGTTAGATACAGTTTGACATGAATGGAGTGAAAACACCTTAGAGAAAGGTGTTGATTGTTCTCACTTTTCCAAGACAGAAATAAGTGGAGTAGATTTCCCTCCTGCATGGAACAAAAGTTGCACGTTTGTTTTTGTCTGCCTAGCTTTCAGTCTCTTTAAAAATTTCCCTACAGGTCCCAGTTTTAAGTAGACAGTTTAAACGTGCAGAGCGATAAAGAAGTGGAATGCAGTGGTTGTGACACCAACTTCTGACCTGAAATGTAAAGAAAACTCAATCCACTTCAGGGTGCCTTTTTTGTTTGTCTGTTTCCATTTTACAAGAGCAACGGTGAAATAAGGAGAATCCCATCTTCACTGTTTCAAAATCCTTTGTTTCTGCGTTTCAGTCACCAGAACACTGAGGAGTAGGGCTGGTGCAAAAACTGTGAGACGAGTCCACGGAGAAAACAGGGACTTGGAGCTGCGCCGCAGCTGTAGAGTCGGACACAGTCGGTACTCGACTACTAACTCGTCCATTCTATTTGACAAACTTATGACAAAGTAAGTCATCTTTTCTTGCAGACCTCTTAGAATGATCTTTCTTAGCAAGCCTTTGCACTATGGCATGATGTTGGCCTCGACTTGCTCTTTATTTTGACAGCAAAGAGGTATGGCTGCTCCTGGCATTTCCTTCCTGTTTACAGGGAGACACCGTTACCTGGCTAGATAAACAGATTTTCTTGAAGGTGCTATTTCAGCATATAAGAATTGATTTAAAAAACAACAACAACAACAACAACAAAAGTGCTTCATGGCTTACTAGTTTTGTAATCTCACTCTTCTCCAGGAATACTTGATTTGCTGCATTTCACCATTACACTCGTCAGCGCCGCTGATTCTGGTTTATCACTGTTTGCATTGCAAATCTCCTTGTCCAAAGCTTAAACTGATGTATGCACTGCTTGAAAACAAAACCTGAAGTTGCAGAGCAGAAGACTCAAGTCATTATGTTAGCCGCTGTGTAACCATACTGCTTTCCAAACATAAGATGTCCAGCTTATTTTGTTTCTATGAAGAGTTTAAATGGCTCCCGTTAAGCAAAGATGTCCCCACACTGATACTTACTATTAAGCAAGGATTCCACCTCCTTTGGCTGAGGTCTGCTCCCTTACTCATATTCGAACATTCATCCAAGTAGCCTGCAATTCCACACTCTCGGGGGAAAGTCCATAGAATAGAAAAGGTTCCTCCAGTCTCTTCCTCAGCCTTTTTTTGAAGCATGCAATAAAGCAAAACATTCACAGGCTGCCCTTCCATGCAAAACAAGGCAAATTAGTAAGACAGGAGCCACAAAACTGATTGTCCTTTAAAGTTAAAATGAGATTTGAAATAGATCGAGTTAGCAAGTGTTGTAAGTCTGTAGCTAAGTCTGGTTTTGCCAATGCAGCACAATTCGCTATCACGTAGCCAGAGCTGCTTCTGTAGCTCCAAGAAGCAAAACTGCTTTGACAAAATACTGTGTCATCAAAGCATTCGTTGGCTCAGTAGGCACGGCTCAGGTTCAACAAGTTTGTGAAAAAATGAGTACTAACAGAAGCAGCAGGGTCCAAAGAAACACTTTATGTCCCCACTGCGAAATGAGGGGCTTTACCTTGAGTGTTATGCACACTGTCAATAGAAAAGCACTGTAACAGAATCTGCCACGGCAGTTTGCATGTTACTGAAAGACCATCAGAGTGGGACTGCAGCAAGATCATTGCGAAGTTACAAAAAAACCATGTGGGGGTGGGAGTTTAGTTGCGTTAGATAACACAATCTTAGATAAAGATTTTGGTCTTAACGTAAAAGTAAGGATGTCTACTGATTTCTTCAATTCCAACAACTGAAGCCCAAGTCTGAAAAATCGCCTTTAAGAATGCAAAGAAAATATTTAACTCTTCTGTATGTTCATACTTTGCTATCAAGCAAAGGAATGAATGCTGATGCCTTAACTATGTAGGGCTGTAGCTTACAGAGAGACTACACCTTCCTGTTTTTTTCCCTTTAAAAACGTTAAACGCATGTGAAATTATTTGGGGGTGTTTTCACATGCAAAGCCTAATGCAGTGCATGCAAGCCCTGTCATCTTCTTCGTCTAGTAGTGTCGCGTTAAGGGGTGTAGCCGATTGACCGTCATGGGTCCCGTCGGATTCAGGGTGCTGAACTATCACGGTCACGGATTCACCAACAACGCAGTACGGCCTCGCTCTAGTCGCATTCAAGGAGAACTCTCACAGCTAGGAAGAATGCAATTAAGTGCAATTTCTTACGGCGACAGGTACACAGGTTCTTTGGATTGTCAGTGATAAATTCACTGTCTGCAAAAGCAAGCTAGCATGCATGAAATGCACAGGTACACAGCCTAGGTATTAAGACATTAAAAAGCATCAAAACTCTAGAGATTTCTCAGATTCCACAGAGACGCCTGGTATAAGCAAGCGTTCAGATCTTACCCCACGGCGTCCCAATGGAGTGGGGGTGGGGGAGTGAGAGGCTCAGCCTGTCGAGTGATGTCAGAAGGAATCCTTCCTGATAGTATCTTCCCTAACATCCCCTTTCTCTTAAAGCAATTGATATTATTTTCTATCTTTAAGGTGGAGCTTGAGTGACTCTAGTCATGCATATCTTGGTTGTGCTTGGTAGAAATGATCTCACTTGCGTTTAAAGGTACAGGCTCTGAGAAATTCCGAGGGCGTGCTCAGTGAGGGGTGGTTGCACCTTGGAGGCGGGTAGCTTTTGGGATGGAGGTGTGCTTATGATGCCTAGTCGCTTAAGGCGATTACTCCACAAGTAGTAACTTAGTGTTGATTTAACTACAGCATATCTAAAACATAAGAAGGATGTTAGTATGGAAGAAGCCGATGAAACCAGTCCTTAAATCTTACTACTTATTGTGCGTGAGCAGACTGGCGTGAGTTTTAGCTATACTGGCAAATATCAAACCACACCTGTGTCGTCCCAGAGATGGGAAAAAAAAAAAAAAAAAAAACAAAACCAAGGAAATGTTGAAGCAAATAGGGAGGCCTGTAGCTTGTGCAGTCTTTTAGCTGAGAAAATAAAGAAGGAGAGAGACAGGTAGCCTTGAGCTAGCAGAAGCAAGGAAGAGAAGGGCTAAAAGGGAAAAAACAGGAAGGAGAACACCAGCTCCAGACTGACCTATAGTAACCCTTTTCTCATTAAGGGTCATTAGCACATTAAAAATCACACCTGTCAAAATGCTAATCTATGCTAATGTGGGATTCGGTGTGTGTCCCCCCTCTCCTGTTCCCCCTCCCCCCCGGTATTCCTCTGTAATGCACAAGCTCAGTGGAGATAAGTTAGGTGAGCTGTAATAACCAATCCAAAGGAGCCAAAGAGAGAGTTTTCACAAGTTTCCTGTGTATAAATGACGGTGATTCGAGTCAGAGGTGTGCTTGCTTTGCGAAAGATGGCCAAGTACCTGACTCTGCAGAGTTCTATAAGTAATTATATAATTAAAAGACCTTCGTGTGCATTCCGACTCTGGGTGCTTATTGGCGCGGTGCACTCTGCACGAACCTGCAGACAACATCTGTACTCGGTGTCATGCCTACAGACAACCCTCTGCTGTTTATTTATTCCTGCATATTTTTCTGTGCATTCAACACAACCCCTTTGGCACAACTAGTTAACCACGTAGCTGCCAGTCCACCACTCAGTTGCACTTGTGAAGAGGAAAAGCTATTTCCGTCTACTGTAGGAGCACATCCTCTAAATGCAAGCTTCACTCAGCTGGTCATTTACTGCAGGACAAGATTTGAAAAGTGTTGTTGAGTTCTGGGTTTCCTGCTTACAGGAAAAATTAAGTGCTAGATCGCCCTCTACTCCGCTTTGTCTGCTGCATTTTATGGAGATTAAACTGATTTCGTTTGCTCCTCCGTTTATGGACAATGAGCTGAAGGAACAGGTACAGCACATTAGCCTGGAATGCCTTCCCTCCCAACCAAAGTAAACTGGAGCTGTAACTAACACAAGCAGAAGCAAGGCTTCTGTGTTTTCAGCTGAATAAAGTTCCAACAAAATCATCCTCTGGGATTTGAAGCTTACTTCACATGACATGCCAACGACTCTTTTCCCTCTATTGTAAAGCGGATCCCTGCTGTTAGTTGCTCTAGAAGCAAAGGAATCGTCGGTTTGGTTACCAAATAGCCGCTTCTGCAAACGAGAAGTGTTGTGCTCTCTCTTCCCTTTGAATGACTCCACACTTCTCATCAGCTACTGGATTGCTGACCTAGAATCAGAGAACATCCCAAGGTGGAAAGGACTCCCAATAATCACCAAGTCCAACTCGTGGCTCCACACAGGACCACCCCAAAGTGAGACCCGATGTCTGAGAGCATTGTTCAACACTTGTTGACCTCCGTCAGGCTCGGTGCCATGAGCAGTGCCCTGGGCAGCTGTCTCAGTAGCCAGCCACCCCCTCAGCGCAGCACCTGAGGCGCACGGGGCTCGGCGGGGCGGCCCGGGAGGGGAGGACAGCGGGGCGAAGTGGCAGCTCCCTCAGAGCCGTCTCCCTGCCGCCTCGGCCGCGTGTCGTGGCTTTTTCGTGTCGGGGCTTTTTCGTGTCGGGGCTTTTTCATGTCGTGCCCTCGGTCTCTCACCGTGGGTGTGATGCTGCTCCCCAGCGCGGACCCCTTGCGCGCGGTGCGGCGGGAGGGAAACCCCAACCCCAAAGCCCTCCCGGCAGGGAGAGCTCGGGGTGAGGGCCGATCCGGCACCGACAGTAAACACACGCCGGAGGAAACGCTCTGGTTTTAGCCATGAGCAGCGCGGCCAGGTTCAAAAGGCGTCACGCTGGAGCTCCGAGTTCGGCGGCGTTCCGAGGCCGTTGTGGCGGTTGTGGAGACGGCCCCGGCTGAGGTGGCTGCTGCTGTCGCTGCTGTCCCCTCTGTCCCTGCTGTTGCCGCTGTTGCCGCTGTTCCCGGACCTTGGAGACCCCCGGCGGCTCCCTGTGCCAGGCCCTGTGGCCCCGGGGAGCTGCCCGCCGCCTTGTCGGCCAGCCCGGCAGCAATCCTGCCAGCACAGAATAGCCCACTGCGTTTCAGGGTAAAGTGACGATTAATTTCTATTTCCTGGCCTGGGTGCTGCTTTCTTCTTTAAGGAAGCTTCAAGGTTAAATGTTCAACTCAGTTATGTCAGGGTTCAACTCCGTTTCGTGAAGGGGCTCTTGTACGAAAGCTTAAGCTGGGATTGACTCTCTGCTAAGCGGAGGCCAAACGTGGACCTACTGAGAAGCAGGTCCTAAGTGATAACATTTTCTAAAGAGACTGCTAAACACATCTGAAGAGTGCTGCTGCAGAACTCTGAATGGGGGGTTAGCAACTGTCTTAAGTGATCTGGAATCTTGAATTTACTTTTCAATGGACAAGAGGTGTGTCTCTCAAGGCAAACAAAGAGAGGAGTAACACCCTCTCTTGTCACTCATGTCAACATAAATTTATGCTCAGAGCGTAGGTGTAGGAACAGCATCGGTATGTATATGGAACATCGGGAGAGGAAGCTCTATCGGTATTTACAGTTTTTCTACTATCTTGCCAGAGAGACGTCATCTCCAAATGAGAAATGGATGTATTTTGAAACAGTGGTGGTGGATCGGATTTCTTCTTTCTAGTGTTAATATTTGCTCTTGAATCGTACTTAATACCTGGTAACACCTCAATCAGTTGTCAAAAATAAACTTAAAAATGTGTAAGGCTTATCTCATTGGTCAGTATAAAGATCAAGGTCTTCGCTTCGCTTTGCTTCCCTTCCCTTCCCTTTTTTTCTTTTTTTTCTTTTTTTTCTTTTTTTCTTTTTTCTTTTTTTCTTTTTTTCTTTTTTCTTTTTTTATTTTTCCCTTCCCTTCCCTTCCCTTCCCTTCCCTTCCCTTCCCTTCCCTTCCCTTCCCTTCCCTTCCCTTCCCTTTTTTTCTTTTTTCCTTTCCTTTCCTTTCCTTTCCTTTCCTTTCCTTTCCTTTCCTTTCCTTTCCTTTCCTTTCCTTTCCTTTCCTTTCCTTTCCTTTCCTTTCCTTTCCTTTCCTTTCCTTTCCTTTCCTTTCCTTTCCTTTCCCCCCAGTATTGTTTTTCTGTTCTCCTTCTCACTGCAGTCTTGATTTTGTTCTTGTCCCTTAAGTATGTTTCCAATGTGTTGCTGAAACATTTTCCCTTTCAATCCTAAAAAAGGAGCTGTCACTGGTGAAGATCGGAGCTTATCCCTGAGCCCAGGAGCTGTCACCTTAGTCTTCCAATCGGACAAGGACGACTTCATTTCTCATGTAAATGCATTTGTCAGGTTTGCGTATTGTTTTTTCAGGAATGGAAAGTGTGTATAGAATGGATTTAAAATCAATTTTAAATGTAAAACGTCAAGGCAAAAAAGTTCTAATTACAACCTCTGCACACAATTTGCCAGCTGTGGGACTAGGAGTTTTCTTATTTACTGTGTTTTGTTTAACGTGTCTGAAGTTTAATGGACAGCAATCAAGGCGTGCTAGAAATCTGAAAGCACTTTATGCTTTGTTCTCTCCGTCATTTTGGTATAACAAACTAGCTTATGTTTTAAACCCTCCATGAGGTTAGTGGTTTCCCTAAAGGTAACAAGTCCCTGTGTGCTACAGTAAGACAGTAACAAAACATGAAGTATAGAAGTTCATCCTGTCATTATTCAGCTTCTGCCTATGGACACACAACTACGCTTATTTAAAGCGGTATCACCTTGAAACCTAATCAGCATTTTAAAAAGGACTTTGTAGCAGTTATTGGCTTTTGTCCTGGAGGGCTGAGGTTTGTTTTGTTTTGTTTTACATTCAGCATTTCCGTTTCTAGCTTACATTCCCCTGTTGTTTTGCATGAGGAAAGCGTGCAACTTTAGAAAGGAGAACGGAAAGAGCTGCTTTTTAGTCTAACTTTTCAGTTTGTCGTAGGAGTTTTAAATGTGGTAGGAGTAAAACACCAGAAGTACTGCTGCCAAAGTTATATTCAAACTCGTCTTTCTTGGAGAAGCAGAAGAAGCCCAGGGAGAAATAAATTTGCAAACATGCTCTTCATGCTCTCCTTTCCGAAGATTTCTCTGAGATATAGCCCATCCTCTGTGGGTTTTGAGGTATATGGTTCCCAGGAGTGAAAAGGAGGGCCAAACATCTCTCCTCTTGGATCTCAGCATGCCAGGGCTTTGGTGTACTGCCACTTACAGCTCCGCTTTTTCACCTGGAAAAAGCGACCGCATGATGTAGACTGAGGAGCCCTCACAGATTAACTTGCTATCACCAAGTGACGCCCATGAAAGGTGTATTTAAAAGCTAGGCTCATTATAGAATCACAACAAACCCCTCATGACTGGTGCAGTAGACAGTGAGGTAGAGGGCGAGCCCTGGAAAGACAGAAGAAAAGTAGCAGTGAGTTCTGGGTACCTTTGTGCAGACGAAACAGAAAAACGCAGGCAGTGAAGTAATAGTGTTCCGTTACTAATGCCAGCAATAGATAATTGCAACAATTATCTATTAGATCATAGGTACTAATTAACAGATAATTGCGCAACTCCGGAAATCAATAAATAACTGATTCCCCTCAGAGAATGTCTTCTACATTTTTATATTAAAAAGACTCCAGAGTTGTAATGGATTAAAATCCTACGGAAGGGAAAGAAATGGCATCAGCCACTAGTTCTGCAGAAGCGAAAAGTAATACTGATAGAGTTTAGATGGAAATTTTCACTTTGTGTGTTTAGTTTGGGGATTCTTTTTAAATCATTCATACCAGCGATTTAGTTCTTAAGGCTGTTTCTTTGAGATTAAGTGACAGGACTTCTGTTACTCTTTTCTTCTTGGAGTGCTTCTTGATAGTCTTACGTCAACCAGAACTTCTGTCTCTGTCGCAGATGTGAACAATGACCGTAGCTAAGAAGCCCAAATCTTCAAAGCCTAAAAAGCCCTCTTCAAGGCGGTCTGGCAAATCCAAGAAACCAAGTCCTAAAATACTGATGTCACGCACCGCCAACTGGGGCCGGATAGTGCCTGCAGAAGATTCAAGCCAAGTCTCTGTGGCCCAAGGACGTGGAGGTGCTATTTACTGTAGATCATCTGAAAAATCTAAGGCTTTTGCCCCAAGAGATCTAAGTAAGTGTGCGTTCTATCCTGCCTCCATTGTCTTCAAAGCAAAAGTAGAAAATGCAGTTCTTACTTGTTGCACTGATAGAGAAGGGGACTACTGTGAAGAAAGACTTCAAAAGCGAATCCCCTAAGGCAACTGAAGTGACTGATGTTACAGAAATTAATTTTGATATATTTACAGTCAACAGAGAAATACGGGGAGCTTTTTGTAATGCACAGATTCCTCCATGTCTTTTCTGTTTTGCAGAGAAAAGTGTTTGATTGTTGCTATTCACAGCTTCCATTTTTCACAGGTTTTTTGAAGGATAACATTGCTCAGGAAAAGATCTGGTATCTGTAGGGGTACCGTCATTCCTAGTTCCTAGTTTTTACGTTTTTACCGTATAATTTCAAGTCTAAGTTTGTGGTTTAAGTTATAATAAGGAAAAAAACAGTAGTTGAGTTAATCAGGTTAAAGATTATAGATGGAGAGGAACTTGGCATTAGGTGCTACAAACAGAATGGCAGTTAGCCTTGCCTTAGAAAAATTAAAATGGTTGACTAAAGTTGTTTTTGTTTTTTTTTTTTTTCCCCAAAACATTGTGTTGACCAGCCAATTTGAATTTGGTGGTATTAAAGCTGTCTGCAATAAGTTTTTCTGGTTTGGATTGTAGCTAGCTCCTCTAGGTGCTCCTGCAGAATAGTATTTTTTTAAATACCTTTCTTCGAAACAAACAAACAAGATCTCTTTTTAAATTTAACTTTCTTGCAGTCGTTAATGATGGAATTGCTCCGCCACAGAGCATTCTTTTTCCACCTGAGAAGATTTGTATGGATTGGCGAGAAACACAAAGTGTTGGAGTTGGCCTGTACAATCTTGGCAACACGTTTTCTTAATGCTACTCTGCAGTGTTTGACCTACACACCCCCACTTGCCAATTACATGCTTTCTCTTGAGCACAGCCAGTCATGTGAGTACTTCCTAACAGTATTTTGAATCTGTTGGATAGCTCTGAAGGTGAAAGAACAGCAGTGATTCTGTGAGATAAGCTTATTTGCCTGATTTTACCTGTAGCAGCTGGCTTTGAGCACTGTATTAGCAGTGGGCTCCGAATAGCATATGGAGTGCAATTAATGCACCATGTTTTATTTATTTAGTTAGTTAGTTGTTTGTTTGTTTGTTTGTTTGTTTATTAAAGGATCATTTATTGCTTCATGGGAATAATGAAGTGCATTGGACAGTAATGCATTTGGTAGTAATTTTAGAGAGTAATACATTTTGCAGCCTGTGGAGTTCACATTCCTGTCAGCCTTTACAACTGCGACTTTGCAGTAGTCTTTTAGATTTCTCTTCACAAAATGCATTTGAATACAGGCTTAGTGGATATTTTTCTTCTGTCAAGTTGTGTGAAATGAAATGTTACAAGACTGTTGGGACATTGGCATCTTGGGAGAATAGAATGTAGCAAGGAGAGTGGATATTGTATCTATAGTTTAAATTGTACTTAGATGTTTGTAGTTCTGGATATTTCGCTGGACTGGGATGCTTTGTTCTTTCACTCTTCAGGTCGTGAACAAGATTTTTGCATGATGTGCACGATGGAGACTCACATTAACCAGGCCCTGCGTTGCACTGTTGATGCCATCGAGCCTACGCATGTTATCAGTAATCTCAGTCGTAAGTGGCTTCAGATGTGTTTCTTTTCGATAGCTTGTAATCTTCAAATAATTATTTGATGTGTCTAAGTGGTTTTAACACTCCAATGAAGAGAGATTTTAGAAATACAAGAATGATTTCATTTTTAAATGAGGTCAATACTATCATCTTCTTATTTAGGAATAGGACAACATTTCCGTTTTGGCAGTCAAGAAGACGCACACGAGTTCTTGCGCTATACTGTTGATGCTATGCAGGAAGCGTGCTTGAACGGAAGCACCGAGTAAGCATAAACAAGTTCACTTTCATACATTCTCTAGCACCTTCTAGTCCTTTATTTACTCTCAGAAATGATCTCTAGCACCTTTTAGTGCCTTATTTACTATCAGCAACAAAAGTCTACATCATCCTTGGTTTTCATCAAACTCTGAAGAGTTAACTCTGTGCCTTAAATCTTCTGAGGTCTGATTATAATTTATTTCCAGATTGGACAGATCTTCTCAAGCTACCACCATCATTCATCAAATATTTGGAGGATTTCTAAGATCGAGAGGTACTTGAAAAAATACTCCTGTCCTTAGAACTGATCTGTGTCTTTTGTCGGTAGTAAAGCAGTCTGTAGTTTGTCTAAAGTAGTATCTGTCAACAACTTGAATTTGGACAGTTAGTCTCCTTCACATAATGTTAAGCATTTATATTTTGTTTCCAGTGAAGTGCTTGAATTGCAAAGCAGTTTCGGATACGTATGAGGCATTTCTTGATATCACTTTGGATATAAAGGTAAGGTGTTTTCTAAATATAATTCATGATGTTTAAGTACATGCATAACTTGCTAAATTAAACTTGTTTAACTTAAAAAACCAAACCACATATAATGTTAAAACGTAAGAGCTTGGTGGTGCTAAGGAAGTGGATTGGACTTTGTCCTTCCGTGGAACCCATGTAAATAGTCTCCACATTTGCATTGGGTTTAAGGGGAAAGAATTCTCTTTCTGCAAAAATTATAATGCTGTCCTACTTCTTTGTTGTTCTACCTCAATATACATCTAATTGTTAGACTGATGAATTTGTCCCCAGTATTGATGACAAAGCACACTATAGATGCTGTCTAGGCTACTGGAAAAGTATTTGTTCCAAAGTCAAATGCCTTCCAGGTGAGGTCAATGCTGAGCATGCTCTTTCTGCCTCCTTCTTCACAGTGCTCCTAGTAGATCGCTTGAGTATGTTAGTAAGATTCTCTTATAAACTACTAGTATGTCTCTGGAATTCTGAATTACGGTGACTTTACGCTCTTCTTTCTCGCTGCTCTAGGCGGTTTCGTCTGTTAGCAGAGCTCTGGAACTCTTTGTGAAACCTGAAGAGCTGGATGGAGAGAATTACTATAAATGTAGCGAGTAAGATTTTGACGAATTAGGTCTTAATCCTAGATGTCAGTTTTCTATGTTGCATGACTCTGTTGGACTACCTCTAAACTTTGGATCTACTTACAAGTTTTGTGGAAGTTTATAAAAGACTTGGATTTTTGTTTCTTTGGAGGGGGGAAGTCTTGTTCATAGGCATTCCCTATGGGTTTGCAATTCTCTGGCTTGTATTTTGCCATCAGAATTCAAAAAGAGCTACTTTTGTTCTTTCTATTTATTAGCTCTCGACAGTACTTTTCTTGATGTAAACTGCCCAGTTTCCGTTGTTCTCTGGGCTAGTGGCTAATTTTCACTGCTTACGCCGTAGGTCCTACCTTGGAGCGGGCAATGTGTCAAACTGAACTATTTTGTTTCAAAGGATGGCAGATGGTTTCAGTGTCTTTCCAGACAAGCTCAGTACATGAAGACTTCCTACTGTTAAATGTCTCCCTCCTGTAGAATGACCATGTGTTTCTGTTGTATTCTTGATGTTGATAGTCGACCTATGTTGGAGATTATTTGCAATTTCTAGCCCTGGGGACCAAGGCTCTCTCGTTCCGCTTTCAGTATTTGTATTTCCCTTGAAAGCTGAAAGAATGTATCCAGGATTGGAGTTCAAATGGCCACTTTTGTAGACCAAGAAATGGTACCTTGCCATCCAACCTGGTCATACCCTTTTGTGAGAGATTCCAGTTCCCGCTATGCTCTGAGTTGTTGGGAAAATTTACCTTCTTCTGTGTATTAACAAACCTGACACGCAGTGCATGGGTTTATGAAAAGAAAAAAGACCAACCTGTTATGCAAGTAAATATCATTCAAATAGCATAGGCATGCGTGAGACATTAAAAGGAGTTTGTTTTGGGGGCGAAAAAAGAAGATGCCTTCAAACACTTACCTCTGCTTGTTTTTAAGGTGTAAAAAGATGGTTCCTGCGTCCAAGAGATTTACCATACACCGTTCTTCCAAGGTTCTCACAATATCACTGAAAAGATTTGCAGATTTCACAGGTGGAAAGATCAACAAGGTATATTTACCACTGTAATGCAACTATATCATTGTGTAATGGGACATCCCCCAAAGCTGAAAGTTGTTAATATTTTCAGACAATAATTGTAGACTAACGACTATGGCTTATTCTTTCTCTTAATATCAATAAAGTTCCCGCTTGACAAGAAGCATATGCTTTCCTCTGAGAAGGCTGATTCATCAGGAAACAGTTCTCTGCAACTTCTAGTCTTAACCGTTGTTTATGGGAAGACTTATTTGTAGTGAATCAAGAAATATATTCGAGAAATATATTCTAGAAATCAATTCTAGTCTGTGTTTTTTGGAAGTGTTTTTCTCTGGCTAGTCCACGAAGTACTCTGGGATAATTTTTCTATCTTCTTGATGTCTCTTTAGGAGGTGAAATATCCGGAGTATTTGGACCTGAGAGCCTACATGTCGCAGTCAATGGGAGAACCACTGCTCTATGCCTTATACGCGGTGCTGGTACATCACGGTGTCAGCTGTCACTCAGGACACTATATATGCTATGTAAAGGTAGAAGTCAACAGCATTTCTAACCGGGTAAAGGTTGTGCTGGCAAACCAATTAAAGCATGACTAGCAGCTACTGTTTCTAGGGAAAAAGATTTCATTATATTTTTATTTGACATGTGTGTATTTTGTTCCTATCCGTGATTTCAATTGGAAAACGTGCAATTCACCTAAAGAAATCATTGTCTTTATTTGCAGGCTGGTAATGGACTTTGGTACCAGATGAATGATGCTAAAGTAGTGCGTACTGACATTAAAAGAGTTCTTGGTCAGCAAGCTTACATACTTTTTTATATCAGGTAATAACAAATCTTAAAATGTGTTCAGAAGAGATTTACTTTCCTGTTATTGATATTTTTCTGTTTTGCAAGTGTTTTTCTTGCTATCCCGGGAGAAGATTATTATTTGTCTAATTCAGTTCTGTCTAACCTGAAATTCTCTGTGTCGTTTATTATCTTTTGTTGCTTGGCCTTAAACTGCAGCACTTGTGTAAATTGCTATCTATGTGTTATCTGTAGCTGGCTACTTTAGAGAAGGAGAGAAATGAAGGTCATCTGTGGTGTAAGAATGAATTATTGCTGTGCAAGTGATAGTCTTAGTAGGAAGACTGTTCTCTACTTTTCAGTCTGTAGTCTTGGCGAAGCCTTCTGTAGAGAAGGCTTCCATATCATATGAGCTGTTCCTCTAAAATGATAGGATGGGATTTAATCCAAGAGTAGGCTGAAAGAAAAACTAAACTACGATCACTGCTCTTTTCTGAAGGCGCTATGATTTGACACTTGGAGAACGTGCGTTTTACTTGCCAGCACCATCTTATCCCTGTTCATTCCCTCCTGGTCAGCAGGGGGCTAATAGTAAGCAGGCTGGATTTCTGGGACCACGACTTCTTCCTCATATGATTAAGGTAATTCAGGGAAGCGGGAGGGCAGATAACGGCACCAAACTGCTAGTGGGTTTGGGGTTTGGTGTGGGGTTTTTTGTTTGGTTTTCGGCATCTTAGTTTTGTTTTCCTTCCCACGCTGCAGCTTTCTTCACAGCCCTCATGCTACAGCCAGAGTCATTCAAACAGTGGTTACTGCTAAATTGTGCAGCCATGCGACTCCATTACTTTATACCTCCAAGACAGCTTTCTAAAGCACAGAGAGCTACGCTCTTTGACTATTTAAGCAGAGTGTACTAATCCTCAAATCATTTAAAAGAGGACTTGTTTTTCCTATCCTCGTCACTTTAGCTAAGACAGGGAAAACTAAATGTCTTATTCCTGAGCACCAGAACGATTACTTCAGGCTTTTCAGGGTATGTTTAAAGGGGAAAATAAATATATTTGGGAATAGCAGCAGGTAATGTTAAGTTGCTTGGCTGTTTTTCAAAGATGATGTTAATTTGATACCAATCTGCAGTAAACCAAAAGCAGGAATTGAATACGCTTATTGGACTTGCATTTATCCTTAAAGGGCAGTGTGTTTTTCTTTTTAGGTGTTAAGACCATTTGTAGAAACACTCAGTAGGAGAGTTTTGTGTTTCAAAATGTTACATGCAGTGTTTGCGTTAATCCATCTTGCAATTTCTTCTTTTTAAATACAGAATTCAAGCCGTTTAAATGGAAATGGATCCATAAAAGAGGACACAAAGACCACTGGTGTCACCCTAAAAAGGCCATCTTCAGCACCACCAATGGCCTGTGTTCAAAACCAGGCAATTACCAGGCCTTCAATGACTGATACGTCAAGAAAACAGAAGATCACCATCAGTATTCACAATAAATTGCCTGCTCGTCAGACTGTGTCACAGCCTGACTGTCTTAGCAGTGCTGTGGAGGATGAAGATCTCTACCAGGCTGTTCCTTCATCCACAATTACAAATTCGGTAATGCAAATGAAGCAAATGCAAACAAACAAAAAAGTTTCTGATGAAATTTTTGTGGAGCCAACAGTGAATGAAAATCCTAAACTCAGCTCTGATAACACAGTCCCTTATGGTGCAGAATCTTCAGGAAAATCTGAGGAGGAGTCAAAGGGCTTATTTCAAAGGAATTTGAAATGCAATGCAATGTCCTCTAATGGAATTTTGGTTGGAAAGGTAGTCCGTACATTGCAGCATTCCAATTCTTCCTGTCAGAATGCTGACAAAGGAAGATCCCAGCATGAGCTGCCAAAAACAGATTCACTAAATGGTGCTATTAGGTTAGTTACTGAATCTAAAGAAAACGGACTGAAACTTGATGATTCCACTTGCCGAGTTGAACCTGTTAAACCTTCTGAGATGTTCTTTTCTAAAACAAATGGATTGCTTGAAACATAGATTTGCTCCATCGAGAATTTCTCACCTACGATGTATTCGGGAGTGTTTATTGTGTTCCTAATTCAGGTGAAATACTGAGAAAACACAGCACACATGTGATCGTAAGACTTTGTGGTATTATCCCCTTAGAATTTGCAGACCTGAGCTTACATTAGAACTTGTCAACTTAAGCTCAGCTGAGATAAAAATTCCTAAGTTTCATAAAGTAGATTTTGGGGGGTGAGTTGGGGTTATCTTTGAAGTGTAGATAATGCATACAACTGACAGCGGTCTTGCTTACCATTTAATGGAGACATTCTGACAAGACTAGTCCTCAGTACTACTACAAATAGTATTTTTTTGTCTGCTGACTTGTGCGTTTTAATTGCAGATGCCTGGAGCTATGCCTTCAGTCAATCGAGAAGTCATCACGGAGTCCTTCAGAGCCAGCCAGCTGAACAGCTTGTCAGAGGAAATGAGGTAAAATGAGCACAGTCTGATTAAGACAAGACTTTATGGAAGTTCGTTACAGTTTTATCTGTCTACTAATAGTATTTAATGGAAGGATTTAAATTAGTACAATTCCATACTGTGTGTCCAGTGTCACGAACAGAACTAATGATCAGCACTGAGCATATCACTCTGATGCAGGTTGGTGCCTCAAGGAGAACTTGTGTTCCTTTATAGAATGTTTTTCCATTTTTCTCCACTGTCTGGAGAAACACTGGCTGTTCCCCGCTCGCCCCTATGCCTTTTTCCTCAGAGCAGCAGGTGGAAGGAGACAGATGCGTTTGCTTTTTTAGTGCAATGGCTTCAGAAGCAAGAGGGGAAAAAGCACTTTCTCTGGGAGCTGAAGAAGGTGTCCTAATCACAGGAGAGGTTTCTAAATGGCATATCTTTGCGAGCGTTCCTGTAGTCCGGAGGTTTTTGTTTGTTTGTTTGCCTTTGGAAGGTTTTACTCTTAATATTCACGTCCTTCAGCAGAAGTGAGAAATGGGTTTTTATTTTATGCAGTGTTGCGGAACCTCCGAAATCTCCTGGGAATGATGAATACCTCGCCCAGTACCAATGTGATGACCATGGAGACAAGGAGAAACCAAGAAGATCAAAAGAACGTGACCTCATTTCAAAAGAAAATGTTTTGTCCGGCAAAGAGTCTTGTGAGCCTGGTGAGAAATTGCGGCAAACTTCCTCTCTCAAGTCTGACACTGAATGTAGCTCTAACAATCTTTCTTCCTTAGCTATTGCAGATAGACGCCAAGATACAAAGGACAAGACTAAAACCACTGAGAAAGAGCATTACCGAAGCAAGAGGGAACATGCTCCTAGTGAAGAGAAGGAGAGTCAAAAAGCAGGTCCTTCCAGCAAGAGGAGGTGTTCTCAGAGCGTGGAATTTGTTGAGCAAAAGAGTCACAAGCAGGAGTACTGGGAGGGAAGCAGGTACAGATCTTTCCCTCGTGAAAGAAACAGCCCTGAGAATGGCAGAAGAGCAGTCAAATATTCAAAGTACAGATCTGGCAGCGGAGGAAGATCAGAACAAGGTAGCAATAGGTACTACCGATCCAAAGGGGAAAGAAGTTGGAGCAGAGAAAGATACTATCGAGACGAAGCACGGAGATGGGAAAGATGTGGCTATTACAAGGATTACTATTCACCTCATGCGACAGGAGACAGTAGAGAGAGAAAGTTCTCTCACGGCGATTCAGCCTTTGACAGATTGACTGCAACTTACTACAGCAGGTCACATAAGCATTATCATTACAAAAGCGGATGGCCTCACGGTTCCCTCTTGAGAGAGGAAGATGTACGTCGCTTTGGCACACCCCGAGCAGACTTGCATCGTTGCTCGGTACCTCAGCAACATTCCAGAAGACATTCTCGTGAAAGACATGCGCTTCCACCTGTGTCAGCTCATTTGGAGAACTGTCGCCAGAAAACTGAAACAGAAGGAAACAGAAAAAGAAAATATACCCGTGCAGAAGGTAGTGAAAGTGAAATAGAAAGGAAAGACAGAAAGATAGAAAAGGAGCTTGTAGGTGGTGAAAAAAATGCAAAAATATCACAAGTTCTGGAAGAAAAAGAAGTCTAAGGATAAAGATGGAGAGAAGGATTCCAAGTAAGCAAGGATTCCAGCATACTCCGCATTTTTTATCCTAATTCTTTTCTGGGTGCTTCTCATGTCTTCCTTTTTTTTTTTTTTTTTTTTTTTTTTTTTTTTTTTTTTTTTTTCCTGGTGGTTTCTAAGTTATTTAGATAGCACCAGCTGGCTGGGGATCATGTTGTTAGGTTGATCAGTGAAGACAGGAAAGCTCTTGCTGAATTGTGTCAGAGCACTAGCTTTGGACCACATAGTTCGAATCACATCCGTACACCATTCCAGATTAGGTTAAAAGATTTTTTCTGCTTGCACGTATTCCAGAGCTAGCCGTTGTTAATGATCTGTGTACAAACCAGGACCTATGGTCCTTCAATCTGACGGCTTAAGTTTGCTGCATCTAAAGTAAGTTGCGTGTGCACAAAGCACCACAAAATAGCTGACATGCTGCAAATCATCACCTGTGGTAAAATAAATCAGGTTTCATATAGGCAACAAGTGCCACATCTTTTTTTCCCTTTTTAACTTGCATGTTTCTTTCAGACTTCATGATTTGTGTTTCTGTGCGCTCCGCTTTGACAATGCCAATCGCAAGCGTAAGAAAAAGAAGAAAAAGGAGAAGAAAAAGAAGAAAAAGGAGAAACACCAGGAAAGCGAAAGGCTCCTTGGAACACTTAGATCCTCGTTTCCAGAAGATAACGCGGGAGAAGAAGGAAGAATGCCATCCTCCAGATGGCTCTTCATGTCAGTAATGCAGAAGTGAGAGCAGTAAACAACCTTACAAGGAAGGGAAGACTTCCAGTGCAGGCGAAAGCAAGAAATACTGCTCCATCGCATCCAACGACTATACTAAAGGTAAGCGGCCGCAGCGTGTGTGAGGAATTCCTTTTATATTAATCTCGAGATTATTTCAAACAGTCTTGAAGTGCTTGATGACTTAACAGTCTGCAGATTTATTATCAAATCAAAAAAAAAACCCACTTGGTAGACTATTTTTTTCCCAGTTTTGAATGGCCACTAGGAAAGAAGGCCTGAAATAAAGAGGTTAAAGGCAAATGGTTTTCATTTGGTTTGATGATGAAGTGGCAAACAAGAGGAAGAGTTGCAAGCTCCCTTCTTAAATTCAGTCCAGCCAAGTAGGAAAAGTAAATGTGGACGGACAGCTGTATCTTGGCAAAGAAGATAGTAGGGAGCAAGGAGGTTCAGCAGTCAAGATGGAAGGTGATGCCATGAGGCTTAGAGGCTAGTAATGTTCTAATGAACATGGCCAAGTCTTGCGCTGGGCAGCCTGCTTGGGTCCAAAGCCTGCAGTCCTCCCCAAGATGTCGGCGAGGGGCTGGTGAGCCGCTGGGACGGAACCCCCGTTGCCCGGGTTCCCCAAGCAACCGCCCCACTCTCCAGCCACCATGGCAGGTCCAGCAGCCGGCTCCCGCTCCTCCCGGGGCTGCGGCCCTGCTGGCGAGCCCAGCGCCCCAGAGCTCAGCCCAGCGGCCTTTTTCCCACAGAGGGTTTCCCCAGACGGCTTCCGCGGCTTGCGCAGACGCAAAACTCCCCCTTCGTCGTCCCAGCAGTGCCGCCAACGGTGGCTGCCTGGCTGCTGCCCTCCCTCCCCGGAGCGACGGCGCTGCCCTTGCAGCCCCCGCAGGTACCCACCCTCCCCTCCGCGCTGCCCCAGGCCACCGTCTGGCACGTGGTGCCGGGGGTCCAGGGGCAGGTGCTGCAGCTCCGCGCCGGGGTGCAGCTGCCACCTGGGGGGCACCTCCCAGCCCAGGGGCACCACCTGCAGCTTGGGCAGCTCCCCGCCGGGGGGCAGCTCCCTGCTGTGGGGCAGCTCCCCGCCGTGGGGCACCAGCTGCAGCTGGTGCAGCTCCCCGCCGGGGGGCAGCTCCCCCACACCGCTCCTCCCTGTGCCCCCGTCCATCAGTGGGGACAGCCCATGGTGACGGGGACACTGGTACCCCACCATGCGCTGGGGCTGGGGCCCAGGGCCGTGCTCCATGGGGAGCTCCTGCACCCCGCAGGCACCTGCCTGTTGCAGGCCCCCGCCCAGCGCAACCCCCCGCCACCCCTCGTCCCGGGGCCTCCGCTGCGGGGGCAGGCGCTCCCCACGCCCCGCACCCTGAGCAGCAGCCGGGGGCAGCTGCCGGAGCCCTGCTTGCACGCCGTGGGGCTCAGCGAGGACCAGGGGCCCCCGCTGCCCGGCCCCACTGCCCCCAAGCCTGCCCAGGCTCCAAGGACCGCCAGCACCCAGACGGCGACGCCTGACGGTGAGTTTGGGGCTGGCACAGCCGGCCGCTGGGCGCCCCACACCCAGGGGCCATGGGAAAGCTGACATCGCCCGTCTTGGGGGATTTTCTTGCTTCGTCCTCAGCGGCGACAGCCCCGCAGGTGCCTGAGGAGCCCCCGCAGCTGCCCGAGCTGGGCCCTGATGCCTTTGCCGAGGCCTTTCCAGAGCTGGCAGGGGACAGCCAGCAGCTGCAGCACATGCAGGACGAGCTCCTGGCCGACCTGGACATCCCCATCCCCGGCATGGAGGAGCTGCTCAGCTGGCTCGATGCCGTGGAGCCCCAGGACGCCTTCCCCGATTTGCCCAGCAGTCCTGCCCTCAGCCGCTTCCTCTCGCAGCTGCCCGACCTCTGCGAGGACATCGAGGAGCCGAGCACGCAGGGACTGGAAGCCACAGGAGCCCTCGGTGAGGTCCCCTCAACCCCTGGGCTGCGCCCCGAGAAGCTTGAGGGTGGGCTGTCGCTGCAGTCCCCCGTCGTGCCAGCAGTGAGCCCCCCGCTCAGCCCTGCAGCCAGTCCCCTGCCCAGTGCACTTAGGAGCCCCCTACACAGTCCACCCCTGAGTCCCCCCAGGAGCCTCCCTGACACCCAGCTCCTCAGTGCCCTTAGTAGACCCCTGCCCCAACCCCCCAGCGTTCCCTCAAGACCCGCCCCAACCCCAAGGTCCCCAGTGCCCTTAGTAAACCCCAGCCCAAATCCCCCCCGAGTTCTCCCAAGAAACGCCCCAACCCCAAGGGTCGCAGTGCCCTTAGTAGACCCCAGCCCAAATCCCCCCCGAGTTCCCCCAAGAAACGCCCCAACCCCAAGGGCCGCACTGACCATGCGCCCCCTGGGTCCCCTCAAGAGCCCCCCGCCTGCCCCTGCGTCCACCGGCACCAAGCGGGGGGCCAAGCGCCCTGCGCCCAGCAGCACCCCCGGGACAGCGCAGAGCTGCCAGCACAGGAGGCCGACGACAGAGAACCCCCCCGGCAAGGAGAGGAAGACGCTGCTGGGCCAGGCTGGCCAAGGCCGCAAGAGACCGTGCCAGGGGAAGACGGGTGGCAGCAGCACGGTGGCTGGCAGCAGCAGGGAAGCAGGCAGCAGCGGGCAGCAGCTGGCGATCAACAGCACCACGGCACCCAGCAAGAGAGCGCGAAGCCCGGGGGCTGCAGGGGGGCAAGGAGCAGCGGCGCCACCTCCCCGCAGAGCGCGGCTGCTGCCGGAGACTCCGAGTGGGGAGCCCCGTGCCGTGCGGCCCCAGGACAGGCTCTGTCCCCAGGCCAGCGGGGCCAGGACGCTGCAGCGCCAGCAGCCGGGGACAAAGACCCCCAGCGAGACTTTGCAGCCGCTGGGGGCCAGGGCCAAGGCGCTGGGGCCAGCGTGCCAGCTGGCCTGTGTGCAGCCGCAGCCCACCTCCAGCAGCCCCAGCAGCATGCCCAGCGCCCCGCCGACAGTGCCAGGCTCCAGCTACCCGTGACCGACCTCGGGCTTCTCCTCGACGGCCCCCGCAGCACCCAGGCAGGCACAGAGACCTCTGCAGGCACCTGCTCCAGCTTCAGCCACGCTCCTCAGCCCTTGCCCCTCTCGCTTGCCCTCTCCCCTCTCTCGTGCTGGAGCTAGGGGATGGGCTTGCCACTCACAGGGATGGCAACAGCGCCAATGGCAAATGCGCGCGCGCCTCACCCAGGAAGGTGGCAATGGCAAGCTGGGGAGATGCTGGCAGCAGCTGGGCTGGGAAAGCTTGGCCATGGCAACTGCTGCTTGGGACACCAAAGGGCTGAGAGACAAGACTTGCTTCTTCTTTCGGGGCATTGCTCTTCTTTCCTGCCTTCTGGATTAAATTCCTCTCCTTAGGTGGTCACTCAGCAAGGCCTCTGCCTGCAGAGCACTTCTTCTTGCACTGGCATGCCAAGGGGATAAGAACTGGGAGGTCTTTGGGATAGCAAATGATCAGTGGGATGGGAAGTGATGATGGGGATAGCAATTCATTGGAATGGGACAAATGGGTTTTATTTGTATTAAATTTAAATTTTTTAATTTTCATTTAATTTGTTGGTTTTCCTATTTATTTAATTAAATCCACTTTATTGACTGTGTTGTACAGTATGGCATTGTTTTATTATTATAAAATTATAAGTATTTAATAGCATTAAATATTTTTATATATTAATATCTTATAAACTGTAAGTATCATTATTTATTATTTTGTTGGTTTTTATTCCTTTTCTACCCTATTAAACTCTCTTTATCACAACGCACTGGTTTGGATTTTATTTTTCCTTCCGAGTCGTTCTGGATTCACTCCGGATGGGGGGACACTAGCGAACGCCTGTGTGCTTCAGATCCAAGGTCACCTTTGCCCTCATTCAAGATACATATTTGCATCTGTTGTTGTGAAACAAAATTAACAACAGGAACAATAAAGTTACCTACTTGCTAGCAGCAGCTCTACATTTGCTGGGGTCTGCTCTGTGCATTTTGAAGACCATTCCATGCTCTTCAGCCCCTTCAGGAGGAAATGTATGGTTCTAGGAAAATGCGTCTTGACCTGATGCAAAGCTGTGACGCAGCCTGCAGCTGCTGCAAGCCCTGGCATTTTACCTGCAGCCCCTCCAACAACTCTGATGTTCCCTGCATCGACTTCAACCACTGCGGCAGGACCTGAGGCCCCTCAAAGCCTTGTCACACACCCTGTAGCCCCTCGAGCCCCTGGCATGGTCCCTGCAGCCCCTCCAGCCCCTGGCATGTTCCCTGCAGCCCCTCCAAGCCTGGCACAGGCCCTACAGCTGGCTCCGGGGACGACCCCGCTGCTGTCTCAGGCACCAATACACACAAGGGGAAGGAATGCATGCAGAAGTCATCTCGTTTCGGAAGGGCAGAAAGTCCTCCCAAGAAGGGGAAGGAGCAAGAGGAAGGCGAGGCAGCCTACCCCAAGTAGGGCCATCCCAGGGCACAGGAGGCTGTTGGAAAGGAGATTAGATAGAAAAGCAGCAGGAAGCAGGTGATCCCCATCCCTGGGCGAGCTGCGAGCCATGGGACAAGATTGCAGCTGTCCTCCAGGCGAGCACATTGTCAGCTGGCTGCTGCGCTGCTGGGATAGCAGCTGCGGGAGCCTGGCAGCAGAGGGCAGGGAAGCCAAGCAGCTGGGATCCTTCTCTGGGGAAGGGGGCACTGAGAAAGCGCTTGCAAACGGGGCACAAGCCCTCAGCCTCTGGAGGCGTGAAGGAAAGGGATCCCTTCTGGGAAGATGCTGTGGGCTTGCTGAGGCTCGAAGAACAGACGGTGCTGGCTGCTACCAGCATGCTGCAGCAGCGGCAAGACAGAGCCGTGGTGGTTTTCCTCAGCTGGGCAGCTGAGCTCCAGCACAAGCGCTCTCTCCCTGCCCCTCCTCCAACGCCAAGGGGAGAAAAGAGGCTGGCAAGGGCTCAAGGGCTGCCAGAAGGACAGGGAGATCACTCCACAAGGAGCGTCACGGGCAAAGCAGGCTCAGCACAGCCTGTTCCAGTCCAGCCCGGGGCCTGCTCCACCGGGGGCTCCTCCAGCCACAGGGGGGCTGCAGCGTGGAGATCTGCTCCACGGGGGACCCATGGGCTGCAGGGGGACAGCCTGCTCCACCAGGGGCCTCTCCCTGCACAGGCCGCAGGGGAACTGCTGCTGGGAGCCTGGAGCACCTCCTGCCTCCTGCTGCACGGACCTTGGGGGCTGCACAGAGCTTTCTCACTCCTCCCTGAGCCACACGCTGCTGGGCAGCAGCTTTTGTTCCCTTTCTTAGATGGGCTCTCCCCCAGGCGCAAACATCATCCTTTTGCTCTGCGTTCTGGGCAGCAGCGGGTGGGTCCCTCCTGGAAGGAGCCTCCTGGCAGCGGCCCTGAGCTCCCATGGGGCAGCTGCTGCATTCTCCTCACAGAGGACACCCCTGCAGCCCCCCGCTCCCACAGCCTGGCCACGCAAACCCAAGCCAAGACAGCGAGCGAGCCTCCCTGATTGCCAGGCAGCAGCTGGCTCAGCCTGGGACCCCAGGCCAGTGCCCACAAGACTCTCCTGGGCCTTGAAAAGCAAGCCTTGTGGGGACGGAGCACCCACAAAGAAGGGACTCACACAACAGGACTCCTTGCCAACACCGCCTCACAGACACCTGGGCCTTGAGCGGGTAGCTCACCTTGAGCGAGCTCGTTTCCTTCCCAGTAGCTGAAATGTGCCCTTTCGGGGGCATTTGGGGGCTACAGCGTGCTGCTGAGAGGGATGTTGGAGCTCCTGCAGGGCAGTGCTTCCACTAAGGCAAGGCCTTTTCTGCATCTTCTACTGCCCTGCAAGCGAGGATGCTTGGGGCACACAAGAAGCTGGCAGGGGACACAGCTGCAGGGATTGCAGGGATTCCTAAAGTCATAGCCAAATACAAGAAAGACAGGAGGACGTGATGCTTCCGAGAGAAAGGAGCTCGCTTTGGGGTCCAAATCCATCCATTTTTCAAATTAAAATATTTTCATATATTTTATTTGGGGCCTCCTCCTCCACCTTCATTTCCTCCAACACATCCTCCCCCTCCTCATTTTCTAGGATTTTTCTGTTTTTTATTTTTTGGCCTCCTCCTCTCCCACCTCCTTCTCCTCACCCACTTTTTTTGTATTTGTGATTTTTTTGGCCTCCTTCTCCACAACCTCCTCCTCCTCCACGTCCTCCTCCTCCTCTTTTTTTGTCTTTTACATTTTGGCCTCTTCCTCCTTTTCAACTCCTCCTCCACCACTTCCTCTTCCTCCTCCACCACATACTACTATATATATATATATATATATATATATATATATATATTTTTTATTATTATTATTTTGGACTCCTCCTCCACAACCTTCTCCTCCGCCACCTCCTCCACCTATGCTTCTTTTGTCTGGATTCTTTTTTTTGGCCTCAACCTCAAACACCTTTCCTTCCGCAACGTCCTCCTACTATTATTTTGTTATTTTTTCGATTTTTTTTGCCTCCTCGTCCACCGCCTCCTCCTCCTCCTCCACCGCCTCCTCCTCCTCCTCCACCGCCTCCTCCTCCACCGCCTCCTCCTCCACCGCCTCCTCCTCCTCCTCCTCCTCTACCGCCTCCTCCTCCTCCTCCGCCTCCTCCGCCTCCTCCTCCTCCTCCACCGCCTCCTCCTCCTCCTCCACCGCCTCCTCCTCCTCCTCCACCGCCTCCTCCTCCTCCTCCGCCTCCTCCGCCTCCGCCTCCTCCTCCACCGCCTCCTCCTCCTCCTCCACCGCCTCCTCCTCCTCATCCACCGCCTCCTCCTCCTCCTCCTCCTCCTCCTCCACCGCCTCCTCCTCCTCCTCCACCGCCTCCTCCTCCTCCTCCTCCACCGCCTCCTCCTCCACCGCCTCCTCCTCCACCGCCTCCTCCTCCGCCTCCTCCTCCTCCGCCTCCTCCTCCTCCGCCTCCTCCTCCTCCGCCTCCACCGCCTCCTCCTCCTCCTCCTCCGCCTCCACCGCCTCCTCCTCCTCCTCCTCCTCCGCCTCCACCGCCTCCTCCTCCTCCTCCACCGCCTCCTCCTCCACCGCCTCCTCCTCCTCCTCCACCGCCTCCTCCTCCTCCTCCACCGCCTCCTCCTCCTCCTCCACCGCCTCCTCCTCCTCCACCGCCTCCTCCTCCTCCTCCTCCACCGCCTCCTCCTCCTCCTCCACCACCGCCTCCTCCTCCTCCACCGCCTCCTCCTCCTCCTCCTCCTCCTCCTCCTCCACCACCACCACCTCCTCCACTACCTCCTCCTCCTCCTCCTCTCCATTTATAGGGAGGAGCAGCCACATCCCCGGTTGATGACAGGCTATTTGCATAATAGCTAACAATCGCTACCCAGGCAACCAGGCCACAAGCAATGCATCACAGAGCGTCATCAAGTTGCTAGGAGCCGCCAGCTGCTACCTTACAGGGCTACGGTGCCATGGTCCTGTGGGATTACAAACAGAACTAGAATTAGGAGCGGTGGTCAACGCTCAGCGCCAGAGAGGGTGTTTTGTTTTGGAGTCCTCCGCCTCCTCCTCCTCAACCACCTCCTCCTCCACCTCCTTCTCCTCCTCCACCTTCTACTCCTTCTCTTTTGTTTTTTGTTTTTTTTTGGCCTCCTCCTCCACCACCTCCTAGTCCTCCTCCACCTCCTCCTTTTTGTTTTTCTTTTTTGCTGCCACTTCCTTCTCTCACATTCTACTATTTCTCCTCCACCTTCTCTCCTCTTCCACCTCCATTGTGTCCCTCTGCCTAGCCCTTGCTCACCTCCTCTTTTGTCACCGCTTCCTACTCATCCGTCTCCTTTTCCAGAAATGCCGCCACCTCCTCAATCTTCTCCGCCACCTCCTCAATCTTCTCCGCCACCACCTCCTCCTCCGCCACCTCCTCCACTGCCCCCTTCCCCTCTTACCCCCCCCCTTTTCCACCTATGCCTCTTCCTCATCCTCCTCCTTTTCTGTTTCCATCTTCTCCCATCTCCCCTCTCCAGCACTCTGGCTCCCACTGCCCCCCTTTGGCCCTTTTATAGGGAGGAGCAGCCACACCCCTGACTGATGACAAGCCATTTGCATAATAGCTAACAATCGCTACCCAGGCAACAAGCAACGCATCACAGAGCGTCATCAAGATGATAGGAGCCGCCAGCTGCTACCTTACAGGGCCACGGTGCCATGGTCCTGTGGGGTGACAAATGGAACTAGAATTAGGAGCGGTGGGCAGCGCTCACAACCAGAGCCTCCCAGAGAAGCCGCCTTGGCACACCTGGTTCGTGGCAACTTTTCCTGACATCTCTGGGCTCACCATCATTGCTACCAGCATGCCTCAGCAAGGAGCATGCAGAGGAAGTTGGCCAGGAAGTTTCTGCCGAGGTGGAGGAGGCTGTGGAGGAGGAATAGTCCGTAGGGCTGGAGAAGGAGAAGGAGGAAGAGGCAGTGGAGGTGGAGGAGGTGTTGGAGGTGCAAGAGGCAGGGAAGGAGGAGAAGGAGGAGGAAAATGAGAAATAGGATTAGCAGGCGCGGGACGAGGAGGATGCGGTAGACAAGGAGGAGGCAGCGAATGAGGAGGAGGCAGTGGACAAGAAAAAGGCCGTGGATGATGAGGAGGAAGTGGTGGAGGAGGACGTGCTGGAGGTATCATAGAATCACAATTGTTAGAGGAGACCTTCACATTTGTCCGGTCTAGTCATCACTGTACTACCAATGTCACCCAATAAACCATGTTCCTAAGCACCAGCTCCAACCTGTCCTTGAACACCCTGCTCCTCTGGGGCGTCCTCCACAGGTCGCAGCCTCCTCTAGGGCAGATCCACCTGCTCCACCGGGGGCTCCTCCAGCCACAGGGGGGCTGCAGCGTGGAGATCTGCTCCACGGGGGACCCATGGGCTGCAGGGGGACAGCCTGCTCCACCAGGGGCCTCTCCCTGCACAGGCCGCAGGGGAACTGCTGCTGGGAGCCTGGAGCACCTCCTGCCTCCTGCTGCACGGACCTTGGGGGCTGCACAGAGCTTTCTCACTCCTCCCTGAGCCACACGCTGCTGGGCAGCAGCTTTTGTTCCCTTTCTTAGATGGGCTCTCCCCCAGGCGCAAACATCATCCTTTTGCTCTGCGTTCTGGGCAGCAGCGGGTGGGTCCCTCCTGGAAGGAGCCTCCTGGCAGCGGCCCTGAGCTCCCATGGGGCAGCTGCTGCATTCTCCTCACAGAGGACACCCCTGCAGCCCCCCGCTCCCACAGCCTGGCCACGCAAACCCAAGCCAAGACAGCGAGCGAGCCTCCCTGATTGCCAGGCAGCAGCTGGCTCAGCCTGGGACCCCAGGCCAGTGCCCACAAGACTCTCCGGGGCCTTGAAAAGCAAGCCTTGTGGGGACGGAGCACCCACAAAGAATGGACTCACACAACAGGACTCCTTGCCAACACCGCCTCACAGACACCTGGGCCTTGAGCGGGTAGCTCACCTTGAGCGAGCTCATTTCCTTCCCAGTAGCTGAAATGTGCCATTTCGAGGGCATTTGGGGGCTACAGCGTGCTGCTGAGAGGGATGTTGGAGCTCCTGCAGGGCAGTGCTTCCACTAAGGCAAGGCCTTTTCTGCATCTTCTACTGCCCTGCAAGCGAGGATGCTTGGGGCACACAAGAAGCTGGCAGGGGACACAGCTGCAGGGATTGCAGGGATTCCTAAAGTCATAGCCAAATACAAGAAAGACAGGAGGACGTGATGCTTTTGATAGAAAGGAGCTTGCTTTGGGGTCCAAATCCGTCCCTTTTTCAGGGAAGGAAGAGATGTTGTGCATTTCTCTCGTCCCCCTGAGACAGCCACTGGGTGACGATGGTGCCAAGTGTCTGGAAAGAGACCTTGCTTTCTCAGGCCCAGGTGTCCAGCTGCACACCAAGGCCGTCCCTGGCTTCCAGGCGCAGTTGCCAGGCCCAAGGCTGAGCTCCCCTGCGAACCCCCAGCCCAGCAGACCTTGCTCCTGGCATTGTGGAGCAGCCATTTCACGGCAGCCTTTTCTCCTGGCAGTCAGCTTAGCGCCGAAAGCTCTGTCACCGGGACACCCGAGAGCCGTGGCAGCTCAGCAGAGAGTCACTGTCAGCCTTGGAGCTCACAAAGGTGGGTGGCCGCAAGTGCCCTGAGCGTCCAGCTCGCAATGAGGACTGCTGTGGCACTCAAATTGTCACCTGTTTGCTGCGATGCTGGGATACCTGCTCTGGTAGCCTGGCATCAGAGGCCAGGGAAGCCAAGCAGCTGGGATCCTTCTCTGAGGCAGGGGACACTGAGAGTGGAAATGGAAATGGGGCACAAGCCCTCCGCCTCTCAAAGGAACCCCTCAGATGTTTAGGTATAGTAAACTTATGTATATCTGTGTGACTCTAGACCACAACATGTTAGTGTTCTGGTTTGTCCACTGCTTTGTTGTGGGGGCTTTGAGTTGGCCTCTACTCTTTAGGTGAATGCTGACTTCATATCTATGGTGCACTTTATTCTTGAAATGGGAAGTTTCTACCAATTTCCTGTCCAAAGTTCCTCATAAGCCAACTGCAATCATCATTTCAGATGTATCTCCCAACTTACACATTTCCTAATTCTCCTTGATATTTACTCAAGAAATGCATTTTCACAGAGACATCATATTTTTCTCTCAACTGGCATCTGGCTGAGCAGAATGATGTCCTTTAATTCCCTTCCACACAATAGGCAACTTGTTCCTTCTGTCTTCTGAACACTTCCTCCTAAGTTCAATGTGAATACAAGTGGCAGAATTTTGCCTCATGTCTTAAATGTGTGGCAGGGCTGCCCTGTCAGGTGTATTTATACTGGAGAAAAAAAAAAAAAAAAAAAAGAATAGCCATACACACCATATAACCACTTAACTTTTTCAGTTCTTCTGTTAACAGTGTATGAACATGGGGTTTTGTTGTTTTATTGTTTGTTTTAAACTCCTGACTGCCATATAGCAAACATGACAAAAAAAAAAAAAAAAAGAAAAACAAAAAAAACCACCCTTGGTTGAGAATCTCTAAGCATGGCTCTACTTTGTATTATCAAATGTCACTTCACCTGAACCATTTCAATCACAAGGGATATCCTTCTCTCAAGCTCGGTAGGACTTCCCAACTTTATGTCACCTGGAAATCTCAAAGCTCATATGAAATTTTTAGTCTTCGGCCACCATGTCCATACTGAACATACCTAAATTTGAAGTCATCTCTGCTCTGAATAGGAGGTTGGGTTTTCAGAGCTCCCTTCCAGCCTACATTTCTCCATGAGTCTTTGCCTCCTTAGCAGCTGCAGTTTCAGAACTGTCTCTGAGAATCACTACAGGGAACCTCTCCTTTGCCGGTAATTCCCTCTTCGAACAGTGTGAACAATTGCAAACTCCCTTGATTCACTTGCAGCCCCAAAGCCCAAATCCATAGATAAGGTATCAGAAGCTCACAGAAAGTGAAATAGATGTAGTTCATCCCCTGTGTAGGGGAGCACTGGTCCTACAAAGGCAAGCTACTAAATTCTCTGGAAACAAATTAGCTTTAATAAATTATCTTGTAAATTCCACATTACCCGCTACTTCCCTAGTCTTATCTCTTCTTGCCACAAAACTTTGCCCAGCGTTGATGTCAAACTAACAGGCCTGCACTTGTCTGGATCACTCTTTACATTCTCCTGGACAGAAGTGTATTTGTTACTCTCCCATTCTGGGGACTATCCCTGATTTGCACAGTTGTGACGTATTTTTCCTACTTGAGTTGTTGTTCTGTGTGCCAATGCTGTTAATAGGCTAGGTAGATATCAGCTTGTCATTTTTCACTTGAATCACTGTAGATTTTTATTTCACCTCAGATGATGTTGTGCCTAGTGCCCTACCCTCATTTGCAATGGGAATCCTGTCACTGCCCTTAATATCACATTGTTGTTGCTGTTAGATGCAGGAAATAAGATTTGCAGCATTTGAGACATCATTAACTTTTGATCTATTTTTGCCTCGAGTATGCAACTGTCCTAATTTGTTCTCTTTGTTCCCCCTGGTTTCTGTGGCTTAAGTATCATTTACTATTATTGTTTAATTTCCTACGTGAAGGAGGTTTTGGGTCATTCGTACTTTATTTTTGCAGTTTTTAACCTCTGAAATGTACCTTTTCTCATTGCTTTTTTCCCATCTGAATTTTGAATTTTAACTCTGCCTTCTCTGCACTCCAGTCCCAGAGATGCTTAGTCAGACTCAATGATTCATTTCCTTAGATTTCAAAGTTTGCATTTGTAAGCCTCAAAACCTTCGTTCTAAGCCTGGTGTTGTCTGTCTTGAAATGTAAAATGAGAAAAGTCAGCTCATGATCAGACTTTATTCAAATCTTACTACATTTAAACCCGTACAGGAGCCAAGTCTAAAATGGTCTTATATTTTTTCACTTTTGTGAAGAAATCCATCACATAGTATATCTGTATGAGAATAAGTGGTAATCATCTTTCAGTCTTTTGCTGGGAAGTTGAAGTCTCCCGTAATTCCCATTATTGTTTATGTGTCTGATAACTGTAGACTGGAGCTAAGAGCAAAGAGCAGGCTAGCAAGGCTGTCTTTCTTTAGCAGCGATTTGCACAAAACCACTCTATTGCTGACCCATAACATTTCCCTAACCTCTGCTTCTTGCTAACACAAAGCACCATCTTATTCCATCCATTTGCCCTGGTTTCCAGACTTCCTGAGATTTATCAGTACTTGTATGGCATTCATGCCTTTATTTCACCCTTCCTGTGTTGACACTTGTCTTAAGAGTTTTAGATCCTGAACATGATCATCTCAAAGTTTGCCTGACAGTTTGGTCTTCCTCACATTGTCGTAGAGTATCAGGTCTCTACCACTTGAAATAGATTGTATTGGATTAGATTATTGGCACTGTCTCTTGTGCTGCTAGTCCATTATCTTCGCGGTCCATACAACTGGCCATCAGCGGACATGAAGTGGCCTTATCCTGCCCATTTACCTGTCTGGAAATCAGCCACTCTCTCTGCCTAGAACAGGGAATGGATTTTCCTCAGCTTTCTTCAAAAGCTCTGAAGTTTTCTGTGACCTTTCCACTTTTATGGTATGATAAGCTTTTGCTTCCACTGAAGGGTAGAAGTCATTACGAATAGTGCCAACAAAACAGAAACATAACAATGAAAATGATATTTGAATTCAGAATAGGTATTTAAAAAGTTCACCTTCTCCAGCACAAATGGGGAAAAGAAAAAATAAAATATATAAATAAATAAATAAAGCAGTCCTAAATCATCAAAACTGGCCAAAGAATTAGAAGAAGCACTATTTTTCCAAGGCTGCAATGTTTTCCATTCATCTCACTGGGCCAGCAGAGCACTAGAGAGCTGGATGCACTGAAGTCCTGGCTCATACCCTAAATGACCTGCAGGAAGATCTTCTTATCTCTGTCCCCCCGTTTCTCCTTTCAATCTCTGTTTTGTCTGTTTGTATCACTAGCTATCAAAGCGCTACTGAGATATGCACGTGCAGCACCCAGCACAACCTTGTTTCAGGCTCCAGTGGGACCTTTAGGCATTACCATCCTATAAACAAGTAACAGTGATAGTGAGTGTAATTACAGTCGTCAAACTATTCCAGCTCCACATCATTAGCCATGCCCTGAGCTAAATAACATTTTAATCAGTCAGATATGTCACCTGTGGCTTTCTTCACTGTCACTTGCAATCCAGCAAACTTCTTCCTTCATGTTTCTAGATTAGACAGAGGGTTCTTAACTGCAGACATCCACTTCCCTGTTCAGGAAGCAGTGAGACCTTTCATCTTCACCCAGAATTAAGATGATATCCAAGCATCATGAGACACAGCGCGTATGTCTCCTAAGCCCATCCCATAAGAGCAGGACATTTACCTCACATGAGAAGAAGACTTAATGCAGAGGCAAAGCAAGATACTCGGTGTCAAAGCCATGTCTGGATGAGCATTAAAGACAGACCAATATTACCCAGTACAGGAGGAAAATCTATCATTTGAAGAAGATTATTGTCTCTGATTATTAGTTTCAAAATTAGTTTTTTCTTTGGATTTCCTCTGAACTTAAACTTAGTTTGGAATGCCTTTGGTTTTGAATAGTTCTGAAATTGTATTACTTCTCCTAAGTAAGTTGATAGTCTGTTCTATTTACGTGAAATTCAAATAATATAGTGAAGGATCTGCCATCACTTTTACTGTGTGCCAGGCTGAGAGCCTTCCTGTACTTAAAGGCAACCTATAGGAAAGCTGGGGAGGGGGTCTTTATCAGGGCCTGGAGTGACAGGACATGGACTAATAGCTTTACACTGAAAAGTTAGATTTCTAATATATTTTAGAAAGAAATTCTTTACTGATAGTACTTCACATCCAGCCCCTCCAGCCCCTGGCATGTTCCCTGCAGCCCCTCCAGCCCCTGGCATGTTCCCTGCAGCCCCTCCAAGCCTGGCACAGGCCCTACAGCTGGCTCCGGGGACGACCCCGTTGCTGTCTCAGGCACCAATACACACAAGGGGAAGGAATGCATGCAGAAGTCATCTCATTTCGGAAGGGCAGAAAGTCCTCCCAAGAAGGGGAAGGAGCAAGAGGAAGGCGAGGCAGCCTACCCCAAGGTAGGGCCATCCCAGGGCACAGGAAGCTGTTGGAAAGGAGAGCAGAGAGAAAAGCAGCAGGAAGCAGGTGATCCCCATCCCTGGGCGAGCTGCGAGCCATGGGACAAGATTGCAGCTGTCCTCCAGGTGAGCACATTGTCAGCTGGCTGCTGCGCTGCTGGGATAGCAGCTGCGGGAGCCTGGCAGCAGAGGGCAGGGAAGCCAAGCAGCTGGGATCCTTCTCTGGGGAAGGGGGCACTGAGAAAGCGCTTGCAAACGGGGCACAAGCCCTCAGCCTCTGGAGGCGTGAAGGAAAGGGATCCCTTCTGGGAAGATGCTGTGGGCTTGCTGAGGCTCGAAGAACAGACGGTGCTGGCTGCTACCAGCGTGCTGCAGCAGCGGCAAGACAGAGCCGTGGTGGTTTTCCTCAGCTGGGCAGCTGAGCTCCAGCACAAGCGCTCTCTCCCTGCCCCTCCTCCAACGCCAAGGGGAGAAAAGAGGCTGGCAAGGGCTCAAGGGCTGCCAGAAGGACAGGGAGATCACTCCACAAGGAGCGTCACGGGCAAAGCAGGCTCAGCACAGCCTGTTCCAGTCCAGCCCGGGGCCTGCTCCTGAGGGGGCTCTCCACAGGCCGCGGCCTCCTCCAGGCCACAGCCACCTGCTCCACCGGGGGCTCCTCCAGCCACAGGGGGGCTGCAGCGTGGAGATCTGCTCCACGGGGGACCCATGGGCTGCAGGGGGACAGCCTGCTCCACCAGGGGCCTCTCCCTGCACAGGCCGCAGGGGAACTGCTGCTGGGAGCCTGGAGCACCTCCTGCCTCCTGCTGCACGGACCTTGGGGGCTGCACAGAGCTTTCTCACTCCTCCCTGAGCCACACGCTGCTGGGCAGCAGCTTTTGTTCCCTTTCTTAGATGCAAGATCTTCTTAAATTCAGTCCAGCCAAGTAGGAAAAGTAAATGTGGACAGCTGTATCTTGGCAAAGAAGATAGTAGGGAGCAAGGAGGTTCAGCAGTCAAGATGGAAGGTGATGCCATGAGGCTTACAGGCTAGTCATGTTCTAGTGAAACCCAGCCTGAAGAAGAAGAAACCTGCCTGACTACTTGATGTGAATAACAGACTCTGTTCAGCTCTTTCCTAACATAGAAACGGTGCTGACTGCTTCTTCAGAGTAACAGAAGTTCGTGATACTACTGAAATAGTTGTGGTTCAGATGTAGATCTGATTTCTCCTAAGCACACTGAATTCACAACTGTTGATCCTCCAGAGGAGGCTTTGCAATTGAACACGTGGAGAATAGGTAAATTTCCCGCTGTTGTTCTCCTCTCCTCTTGTTTTGTTTTGTTTTGTTTTGTTCCTAGTAGCATAGGCTTAAGACTCTGAAGAAACAGGCTGCTTTTTTTCATTTCCAGCACTGGCTGTTCCTCCTGAGCCCCGCCTTCTATTTTTGCAGTCATAGGATATGTGAATGTAAATTCGTGGAGAGAGGTAGAAAACTCTTTCAACTGGTGTTTTTTTGGCTATGTGGGGAGAACAAATAGAGTGGCTTTGAATATTCTGGCTCTTATTCAGAGCAGCATGTGGAGGGAGACAGATGCGTTTGCTTTTTTAGTGCAATGGCTTCAGAAGCAAGAGGGGCAAAAGCACTTTCTCTGGGAGCTGAAGAAGGTGTCCTAATCACAGGAGAGGTTTCTAAATGGCATATCTTTGCGAGCGTTCCTGTAGTCCGGAGGTTTTTGTTTGTTTGTTTGCCTTTGGAAGATTTTACTCGTAATATTCATGTCCTTCAGCAGAAGTGAGAAATGTGATTTTATTTTGTGCAGTGTCGCGGACCCTCCGAAATCTCCTGGGAATGATGAATACCTCGCCCAGTACCAATGTGATGACAGTAGAGACAAGGAGAAAGCAAGAAGATCAAAAGAACGTGGCCTCATTTCAAAAGAAACCGTTTTGTACGGCAAAGAGTCTTGTGAGCCTGGTGAGAAATTGCGGCAAACTTCCTCTCTCAAGTCTGACACTGAATGTAGCTCTAAAAACCTTTCCTCCTCAGCTGTTACAGAGAGATGCCAAGATACAAAGGACGAGACTAAAACCACTGAGAAAAAGCATTACCGAAGCAAGAGGGAACATGCTCCTAGTGAAGAGAAGGAGACTCAAAAAGCAGATCCTTCGAGCAAGAGAAGGGTAAAGTTGAATACAAAGAATACAAACTTGAGCTCCTGATTGGCTTCATGCTGAACTCTGTGCTGTTCTTGTCCTAATCTTGGTCTCTCCATAGATAATATGGTTTAAATCCAAATAGAATCATGCGATGAGGAAGATCTCACTGCAACAAATTCAACATCTAAAATCAAAGTTGACATTTTCCGTGATTTTCTTCCTGAGCAGAAGTGTGCGGTACTCCTTTTATATTAACGTAGAGATTATTTCAAACAGTCTTGAAGTGCTTGATGACTTAACAGTCTGCAGATTTATTATCAAATCAAAAAAAACCCCGACTTGGTAGACTATTTTTTTCCCAGTTTTGAATGACCACTAGGAAGAAGGTTATTCCGGCATCAAGAAAGTCATGTGGAATGTAACAAAATGTACTGAACCAGTAAGTAAAACTTATATTTTTCTATTATTTCCATTGTTTCAACTCTTCAGATGCTTATGGATGGCATAGATAACAGAGGGGAGATCGTGGTAATCGGAGCTACCAACAGACTGGATTCTGTAGATCCTGCTTTACAAAGACCAGGACGCTTTGGCAGAGAGTTCTTCTTCAACTTGCCAAATAAAGAGGTGAGAACTTAAATTCAACGTTAGTGCTACCATGGCAAAGTCCAACTTTATAGGAAAAAAATAATTGACAACTTGAACAAACGAGTGATATGTGGAGACACTGCATTGTTCCATGGAGGGCAAATCTGGTACTGGATATATATGGTCAGGATGATACCACTAAGTAGTTAGTTCTATAATCAAACCTTTCATTCCCCAAGTTGTACCTGTTTGCTTAATTATTTAGTCCACTTGGGTGTTTTCATCATGAAGTTGTGTTTTTGGTCTCAATCCTTCGCTTATGAATGAATAGGGGATGTGTTTGCATTTGATTGTGCCCCGGATCAGTGGTAGTAGTTTGAGTCATAATTCTTTTCTTCTTTATAGTAATTGTAGCAATTGGAAGCATTGTGCCAGAAGTGCTTTCTGTGAATTTACTGACTGAAAATCAAATGTGATGAAGTAATGAGACTGTCCCAATGAAAGCTTGCTAAGTTTTAGAGAAGTTTTTTGGACAGCAAAGAAATGTTTCTGGATAAATTTTTCATTACAGTATTTTCTTCTGGGTCCTTAGGTCTCGTAGTTTGGAAACTTGTTATTGAAGCTATAAATGCCTTTTCTTTCACTGTAGGTTCCTAGAAAAAGTTCAGTATAACAAATAAGAACTATTCAATTTCCTGGTTGACAATGCAGAGTGTATATTAAATAACTGTAAAATACTTGAAAGTTGAGCAAGTAAGAAAAGCGTATTAATAGATGAGGGGTTTTGAGGGAGGACTGTTTTGTTTTTTGTTTACTTGTTTGCCTTTTGGTTTGTTTGTTTCTTGTTGGTATTTTTAAGGAAAACTTGGGACAAGCTAAAATGCAATGATTTTGCTTCCAGGCTAGAAAAGAAATTGTCAAGATTCATACTCGTGACTGGACCCCTCAGCCACCGGACATGTTGCTTGATGAACTAGCTGAGAAATGCATTGGTAAGACTGAAACAGAAACGGATTCTTGCTTGTGACCAAGTTGTAAAGAACCTTAGCTTGTACCAGGCAGTACCCATGCTCTTGTGCCTTGCTGCACAAGTAGTCAACGAGGCAGCTGGCACACCTTCATAGCAATCAGAGTGAGATGCTTTCATCTATTTACTCTTTGTTGTCGTTCCTCTTGTTGTCTAAGAACGTTAAATGGTTCTGGGGCATCTTCCTCAAGAGTATAGTTTTTGATGAGGAGTCTGCTTCAGCTGCATAAGCGCAGGATATCAGGCAGTGAGCAACATGAAACTTCCCTGCAGAGCGGTAGCACTTTGAATTCCCTGTTATGCTGTTTGGTTTTGGCATTACAAATTCTTTAAATGTTGCATGTTTTAAACCTGGGCCTTGACTGATGTAACGTTTGATTTTTGTTTGTTAGGATACTGTGGTGCAGATATCAAATCTTTATGTACTGAAGCTGCGCTGTGCTCTCTACGCCGATGCTATCCTCAGATTTATGCAAGTAGGGAGAAGTTGCTACTAGACGTTAATTCTATTAAAATAAAAGCAAAGGACTTTTTCATGGCTATGAAGAAGGTTGTTCCAGCTTCAAACAGGATCAAGGCTTCACCCATACAAGCACTCTCACCCATTTTCAAGCCACTTTTTCAAAGATCAGTAGAGAATATTTTACAAGTTGTGCAGAAGATCTTCCCGCATGCACAGCTTGCACTAAAGGAGGACCGACAGCAAGGTATAACCACAGCATCCACTTCTTTATAATTCTGCTAAAGCAAAAACTTGTGGTTTGTGCAATCAACTTAAACCTTTCAGACATAATGGTGGTAGAATTTTATTATTTGCATGTGCGTGTCTTTTTTTGGGGCAAGTCTGGAATATAACACATAGGTTTTATTGTGGATTCAAAACTGAAATGCCAAATGGAAGCTCTGAATGACTCAATACACAGTAAAGGACGATGCGTTCTCTACTGAAGCATGCTGCTTCTGAGGGCAGCTAAGATAATTAGCATTTGTAGAGGTTGACTTGAGGTTTGAAGTATAAGGCACCTATTTTTCTTTAAAAAATCAAAACTCAGATCTTTGGAGGGGAAGCATTTCTAGGTCAATGTTTCTAATTCCTTTCTGAAGAATGTCAGAACCAGGATACAAGTATAACTGGTCTAAGCTAAATATTGTTTTAGCTATCGTCCTTTTTAACCAGTCTCCTAATTTAAATGTTTGTGGATCGTACTATACACGTGAGATCAATTAGCATTGATACTTACTAGATGAATGGAATTCTGTGGCCATCACATCCTTTATCCCTGTGCTTTCATTGTGGGAACCTCCTCCAGAAAGAAATGGTCTTGTTTGTTTCTTTTTTAGCTATTAAGCAACTGCAGAAAGTGTTTGTAATCTCCTTTATTCTAAGGGGGAGAAAAAAATCACCAAGAGTAGCGTACCTTACACGTACACATCAGTGGGACTTAGTAGAGCTTTGTAGGGCCTTGTGCCATCTCCTTAGATCTGTGGTGGGCTGAACTCTAGGAAATAGCTTTCAGTGTGTGCTCTCAAATGAAGAAAGGGTTTTGGCACTGATTTAGAAGCTGTATTAATGGAAGAGAAAGAGACAAAGGCTATTCAGGAAAGTTAACAAACCTCTTTTGCCTTTCAGAGCATTTCAATCCTATTTTACAAGATGATATGTTTGACAGTGATGACGATGCATGCTTGGTTTCTGGAGATGAATTAAAAGATGGAATGCCTGACGGACCAGAGAAAAAACGCCTCTGTTTCAGCAGGTAAAGAAAGATAGATCCCTGTTACGTTTAAATTCTCAGGTCTGCTGAGTCTTTGTGAACAGTTCCAGCTGTTAAAAGTGCGAGGGGTGGTAGAGGAAGGGGCAACATCAAGTTTGTGTGTTGAAGGGGTGCTTGGTATTCACAAGAAGAAAGGGTGGAGGGACTAAAGTTGTAACGAAGTTGCTCTGAATGACCAAATTGAAAAGCCCAGGCTTCTCTTCGTAAGCCAAAGTGATCCGTAGACTACCAGAACACGTTGACTTAATCCATGGCATTCTTTGAAAGACTCAAGACCACATAAATGTGCTGTCTGTCCTTTTAGCTAAAAATACCCCAACTTTATGGGTTTGTGTTGCCACCTTTTGCCCTTCTGTTTTCCAGGATTGTTAAACCAGTAGTGAATTATGTAGCAGAAAGAAAACTGAGAAATGGCTTGTTAAAACACCTTGAGAAAAAATTGAATGGTGTCTTTATTTGTTAAGCCACCAAGTTGTGTTAATCTTGTGATATTTTAGTATGGAAGTCATGCAAGCCCACAGTTGGAAAGTTAGATCATGTTGTCACAGCTGGATCAGTTATTTTTCTCCGTTTCTATTGCTGTGCTGTCCAGAAGATTTTCTGTGCTTTAGAGCAAGGCTAAGTCTCTAGCATCTTTGATTTAAGCCAGCAGAGGTACAGCCTGATTGTAGTGGGGAAACAAATGCTCCTCACCAATTAATTTTTAAATAAAAATAAATTTATAATAAAGTAAATAATAAATATATAATAAATAATAAATTTATAATAAAGTAAAGCAAGATTGCAGGGATATTAATTTGCAGTCTTGGTTTACTAAAGAATAGGAAACACAAGGGAAGAAGGTGAAACAATTGGAATGAGTGAATAACTTAACTGGAAATCTTTCATGTATTTAATGTACCGCTGCCATCTGGATTATTTGGGGAGGGAAAAGAAAGTCTATAGGAAAATTACTTGGAACATCTGTGTGTCTATTCAGCACCTCATTTATAAGCTTGTTTTCTTAACTCTTGTTCTAGGAGTGCTTTCTGCGAACCAACATCATGCCAGCCCCGTCTGCTAATAGTAGGAAAAGAAGGGTACGGCCAGGTTTCTTACGTGGCACCCGTGGTGTTGCACGCTTTGGAGAAGTTTCCCGTTCACACCCTGGACCTTTCTGTTCTGCTTACAAACGTTGCATCGCCAGAAGAAATCTGCGGACAGGTACCTTTTTTTCTTTTTCTTCTCATCGGATTCACTGACTGTATGTAAAGGATCAATCGAGTTGCAAGTAAGGTGAGCAAAATTAATTGGTAATGGAGGTGGCCTTGTTTTAATGCGCTGGGATGTTTGCTTCTGTCTGAAAATCCCCTTTTCTTTTAGACAGCACCACAAACAATCTGGATGTTGTACATGTCCACATTTTCCATACCCAGTTTTACAGTGAGGCTGTTGCTAGCAGCTCAGGAAGCTGGGCGGTGTTGCTAATAAACATCTCTTTGTGGAAAGAAATGCTGTTCATGTCACTGGGATCCAGAAAGTAGTTCTCATTGCCTCCTAAGACTGTGTGCTCCCAGTAGATGGCTCTGTATCAGACTGCATGTCGGCTACTTTTTGTAGGCTTCTTCTAAATTATATTAGTAAGGCAACCGAGGTTTGGGGCTTCTGTTTATTTTGCTTTCGCACGGACATACACAACTTGTGCTGTTGCAGTATGTGCAATAAAAGCATTAACATTCAGAAAACACTTCATTTGCACAGTGATGTGGTTTTAACTAGAAAAAATGAACAGATTTGGTGTTTTTACTTTTAGGCAGGAAATCCATTTTCTTGTTTGGCATCACTACCTTAAAATATTTTTACCTTTAGTGGAAACGTTTGAGAGCCATACAAGTAAGGACAGACATGTTACACGACTGAATACTGATGTGTCCCTTAAGAGGGACATTTCCTTTCTTTGTTATGCGATGATTGTGGCTGTGGCCATATAGCTACGGTGTCTAGCCACTGCCTGAATATATCCTTCCCATCTTCTGACTAGAGTTGTCCGAATACTGATAATCTGAAAGGGTGCACAGAGAAATTCCTTATGTGAAAGGATGCTTGCCACTCTGTTCACGTAGTTTCATTTCATGGGGCAGTCAGATGGCTATGTAGCTATGTATTAAGAGGTTCTTGTACGTGTTTTAGTTTTCTTACGCAAGCTTTCCTTTTCACTAGCTGATCCGAAATGCTCAGAAGACAGCACCAAGCACAATTTATGTCCCAGATATCCATTTATGGTGGGACAACGCTGGACCTGCCTTGAAACTTACTTTTCTAACTCTACTACTTAACATTCCAGCATTTTTGCCAGTTTTGCTGCTTGCTCCGTCTGATGTACGTCACTCAGATCTCCCAGAAGAGGTATTTGTCAATACTTTCCTTACTATTTCTTCAGTGTCTTGTAATTTATGAATGCTTTCAGCATCAAAATGCTGTGCTTTCTTAAATGCATGCTGTTATTACTCAGGCACCCTAACAAATCACTTAAAATTTGCTTAGAGAAAAAGAATACTGTGAAAGCATCTGCTTAAGGTTTTTTCTGAGTCAAGCAAGTGACTTTCACCCCCTTCTCACACATGCAAATAATAAATTAATACAATAATTCTGATGGCTACAAAGTGGTTTAGTCAAGAATATGAAGTGCTTGAAATTACAAGAGGATGTTTTTACTGAAGAGATTTCTTCTGACAGTCTGCCATTCCATGCTACGTTGGGTAAACTGCTAATAATGCAATTTAGTAGAGAATTGAAACACTTTGATTAAAAAAAAATAAGTAAATCAGTTTCTTTCTTCATATAGGCCAAAGCTTTCCAAGCTGGAAAGCTGAGTTCCAATTTCTGCTAAAGTAACTTTGGAATCGAATTCTAGTTGTAATCCTAAATAAACTGTAGTAAAAGTAGGTGCAGAACTTCATTGACTTCTGAGAGTTTACATTAAGGGAAGGTGCCCAAAACAGGACCACACTGTTCTCATTCTGATGATTTGGTCTCAGTCACTGGGGGAAGAGAACGGGTCTTACCTAGACGTGTTTATTATCAACTGCTTTGAAAGTGCTTGAGTTCCCACAGAAGTTTTTGTACAGGCTGTAAATTCCTTCTAAAATAAGTAGTGAAATTCCTCACCTACCTTTTAATACTAGAACTTGAAAATGGAGGAAGACGTAGAGGTACTAGCTACTTCAGACACCTTTTGGTAGAGAAATAAAAACTCAGCAAAAAGCCCTCACTTGTCTGCTGAAGCCTGTCTCTTCCCTCGATAGCCATAAAGGTTCTAAGTAAAGGCTGCAGCAAGGCAAGTAAATACAAAGGAGGCGCTGTTGGATGTGGTGAAAGCCATTACTTTACCAGTGTAGCGTACAATCCCTTCAGCGAGCTTTAATTCTACAGGTGATTCTTAAAGGTGATATTTGAATTTGCCGTGCCAACCTGTGAAAATGTAGCGTTTTAAGGCCAGGAAGATAACTTTTTTCAGTTTGTGTTCTTCAGGTTATAATTAATTTGAAAAGGTACTCGTCTTTTTGGAATAGAAGATGAGTTTTTTGTGGCCTTAAATCTGAAATGTCTCTCCTCCTTCTGCTTTAGATGCAAAAATGATTTAATACGGAATTTGGAGAAGTGTGCAATATTGAGTTGCCTGGTAGGGCAGAGAGAGCAGCCTTTTTCTGAGGACCTAATTCTAAATGAAGTGGCTAAGCCTCCTGTAAAGAAAAGAGGTGAGGAGGATATGAGAAGTACATCTAAAACTTTCCTATCGAAGTTACTAGCTCTTTGGGCTTTGCTTTGGTGGTCATTTTCTGTCAGTAATTTGTCATATGCTTGTATTTGAGTACTGTAAATTGGCCAATTTTTCCTGATGAATTGAAGTTGATTGGACATTGGAAGTCGTGCCTGTAGCACCACCAGCTGAGCCTCAGAAGCCACAAGAGTGATCCCCACAAAAGTAGGGATGCTGGAGGAGGAAGAGGAGGATACCTTGCGTGACCTTAGAATTTTCTTGAGGGACGTTACTCGCAGACTTGCCACTGACAGACGTTTCAGGGAATTTGCAAAGCCCGTTGACCCACAGAAGGTAAAGTAGTGCTGATCCGTGTGTGTCTGTAACTTCTCAGTGTTTGTACTTCTCAGCGTTTTGGGGAAGGTTCAACTTTGTTTTTAGGGCTGCACTGTTAGGATTTTGCAAGAAGCAGAGGCAGTGCTTTTACTTCTGCTGACTCTCAAATGTCTCTTATGGGATTATTTGCTGAAAGCCCTGGTTTCATTCTAAAAAGCCAGTCCAAATGCCAACACAGTTTGCTCGTGAAAAGGCTTTGATATGTAGGCATGTCACAGCACTGAAAAGCACAGAGATCTTTCCTTATAATGACAAACAGTATTTACAGGACTACTTGAATGAAGTCTAAAGCCCTTTATTGGACTGTCAGTTCCTGTGGGAACAGGAATAGGAGCAGCAGTTTGTAAAAATAAGTTTTGAGATCCTGTTCTCTGTTTCATCTGGAACTCCTCAATAGGAATCAACCATAAGTGCAGTGTGTTTTCTTTTTCCTCCAATTGGCTGCTTAGATGCCTTTTTCTCCTTAATTTATGAGATAAGCCTAAACTAGGGGCGTATATTTCAAAGACAGGTGTAACTTGAATATACCTGGGGATCAGCAAAGTCGTCTTCATGTGGGCCTCCACTGGCTTTTCTTCCCCTTTTCTCCTAGGTTCTTGAGCTGTGAAAAATCTAGACAGATACATATGTCCTCATCTGAACTAGTCATTAGTCTCCTCTTCTGGTCTGAGGGAAGAAATGAGCACCTCAAGGCCCAGTTATCTCATTCTAAAGTAGATGCCTGCAATAGGTACTTCACAGGTGCAATTCATGCACCTTTTCCTCAATGTCAACAACAAAGAGAATGCCGGATGGCTTGCTCAGCTTTCACTGTTGTGATTTTCTGAAGCAAAGTTAAATGAATCTCCCACCCTCAGTGTTTCTTCTCTACCATGCACGTGCTTCTGACCTCCCTACTTCTTGTTGTCCTCTCGTGGCCGCTCTAATGAAAAATGAAAGAGCCCTTCCATTTTTGAGAAGCAAACTGGTTAATTTCAGCATCTTCTGATGCATCGCAAATGTTCAGAGTTTTTAGGAAGTCGTTTATTTAAAGTCTTCAGAATAATTTTGGTAGACAGTGTGCAAGGTTAAGAAAACCTCTGAATGCTTGTATTTGATCTGCAGGTACCTGACTATGCCACAAGGATTAAAGAGCCGATGGATCTTTCAACAGTTCTGACTCAAATTGACTCGCGCCAGTACCTCGCTGCAGGAGACTAGCTGAAGGACATCGATCTAATCTGTAACAATGCCTTAGAGTACTACCCGGATCAAAGATCTACAGGTGAGGACGTGCTTTTTAGCCCTAGTTTAAAAAATCTGTCGAACGTATAGATGGATAAATGCTGTGTGCGCACAATAGACTTCGGATGGATTAGATGATTTTGGACATCCACAGAGAACATCTCTTACCAAATTGTAAATATTTTATCATTTTGCTACTTGGGCATGGAATTGTGATATAAGTGTTCCCAAGGAACTTGTGCTTTTGTTTTAATTAACTTCGATGTTGTTATGCTGAAAATATTCACTGAGAGAACCTTTCGGAACCAACCTATGAAGAAAGCAATTTTCTTCTGTGATCAAAACAGTTTCATTGGTTGGTAGACAACATTCAGGTAAAGTGTGTAAAATTTCAGATAGTCACAGCGCCTATGTTTTGCAAGACACTGCATATTCAATGGTGAGGAACGAAATGGATACAGAGTTTAGACGACTTTGTGAACAAATTAAAGAATCTCGTGAGAAAAGAGGTACGTGCTTTAACGCTAAGGATTTGAAGACTTGTCTCTGCATTTGTAACTGAAAATGCACGACGAAGATCTTTGGTATCTATTCTTTCTTGCAAGGTCGCACCTCTGCAGCGTGTGCTCCATGCGACAACTCCAAGTCACCACAGCAGAACCCTGCTACTGAAGACGAGAAACCAGATGAGGAGATGCCAGCGGCACCTGTAGATGCCAGTACACCCATTTCTAATGGCAAGTTGCATTTTATTCAGCTGCTCTTGTCGTTCATACCTTCTCTGTTCTTGAGGCGCAACAGGTGTCTCTGATGCCTGGCTCTTTATGGCAGAGGTAGTTTGTTTTCAAATTGACTTCCAAATGGGAGAGAGAAATCCAGAGGTCATTCATTCAATATAGTGATGAATTAAAGTTCAAAGAAAGTTGGTTCATTTGATGTACTCTTACTGGAACTTCATTTTGTAAACAGAACGACCCCCCACTCAAGGATATCACAGCTTCCCTCCCGTACTAAAAATGATAGTGCTCACCCTTGTAGGAGCAGCAATGTGAAGAAGGTCAAGGGCAGTAAGAAGGGTTCGAAGCTTTGATATAACAAGCCTTACACTTTTTTTGACAGAGCTCCTAATAAGCATCTTTAGCAAGGTCTGGAGATGGGAGAAAAACTCAAACTAGATTTTAATTCTAGGATGTATAATGTCAAGCTTGACTGTTCCTCTGAACAGTCAATTGAATTATTTTTTTTTTTAATTTAAATTAATTAGTTTATTTTTTTTAATTTAAATTCATTTGAATATAAAGTTTTTTGTTTTTGTTGTAGTTTTTCACGAAACACTAAGTTTATGTGAAAGGTTTTGCTGCAATATCTTTTTTCCAAGGATATTAAGCTTAAGTTATCCACAAGAAAACGGTGGGGAAAGGGAAGCTTTAGTTTTGAAAGCTTTTTTTTTTTTTTTCTCTCCCGGTTTTTCTTGAGCACAGCAGCGTTTCAGTGTCTGCCTGCCATTAGTTGCCCCACTACCAAGTCAGGAGGGTCAATTAAACTTGCGTGAGGCAGAATTTCTTTATCTGAGTCTACGTGGTTCACATAAATATATTCTTGTTTCCTTCTTTCCCTAGGATTATTCTTCTCCCAGTATTGAATGTTTCAACGGACACCGTTTAAGATCAATGAGCAAAAGCATCCTGCGGTGTTCAGTCTCCAGCTTTGAAGAAAGTATGGCGGTACTGAGGGGAAATGTCAAGAGAAGATGCTTTTCAAGGTACTGTATTTCTATATGTTCAATCTCTGTTCGATTTGTAGATTGAAAAGCAAGAGAGAAAGCATGTGCAGTGAGTTGTGGCCTGATAAACCTCCGGCTAAAATCAGCAGAGGCCTATGAGCATGCTGATGGCGTACCAGTACCTTAAAACTAGCATCCCTCTTCTCAGTGAAAGTCTTCTGCTTTTCTAAAAAAACCTGTTTTTTTCCCCAACCCCTTTGAGGTGTTGTTGTGGTTTAACCCGGCCGGCAGCTAAACACCACACAGCCCTTCTGCAACCCTCCCACCTCCCTCTCTGGGATGGGGGAGAGAAACGGGACAGTGAAGCCCACGAGTTGAGATAAAGGCAGTTTATTAAGACAGGAAAATAATAATAATGATGGTGATGATGATAGTACTGCTACTAGTAATGTGTACAAAACAAGTGATGTACAATGCAGTTGCTCACTACCCGCTGACCAGTGCCCAGCGTAACCCCTAGCAGCCCGGCTGCCCCGCCCTATCCATGGTGCAGCGTGTTGCCATAAGGCATAGAATTCTTTGGCCAGTTGGGGTCGGCCATCCTGAGTCTGTCCCCTCGCAGCTGTTGCTGTGCGCCGATTCTGATCGCCAGTAGGACAGTGAGACACCGAAAGGTCCTTGGCTTGTTGTAAGTACTGCTCTGCAGCAATTGAAACATCGGGGTGGTATCAGCAATCTTCTAAACATCCTTTCACACATTCTAAGCCAAAACATAGCAACCTACCCGCTACTAGGAGGAGAACTAACGCTGTCCTAACTGAAACCAGGACATGTATCTTTTCCACTTGGGTGCTATTGCTCATAATTTTGAGAATTCAACATGAGCAAGCTAGGAAATGTGGGTACATACAGAACCGCGTGTATATGGCACGCAACAGACTTGGGATGTGGATCCTGCGTGAGGCCTACAGGCTTCTCTTTGTATACCATGGAGCACTGGCTTGTAAACATGGTGAAATTTCCCATCCTTGATGGGTCTAATACAACAAGTCTTTTCTCCCTTCTCTGCCGTGTCCTCTTTCTTAATGTAGGCAGTTGAGAAAGCCAAAATTGGAACGAAAAAAAGAATATAGCACAGGTAAGTGGCTGTAAGTCCCCGGGATACCTATTTGCGCAGGTTACTGAAGAGGATGGCACTTGGTCACTCCATGGCTTTCATTTGGCCCCAAAGCCTTCTGTAGTCAGCTGAATTCACTCCTCAGTGACTTTTCTGTGAAGAGAGGTAGGTGCAAATAGGAGATTTTATGAATTCCTTGGGGAGGGAGCAGTGTGAATTGCAGCTTGGTAGGCACAAAGCAAACTGTTCTAATTGTGCAAAGTAAATCGATACTTGGTAAGTTCAAACTCAGTTTTATAGCTGGCAAGCACAAAAGTAAACCTTAGCTGTGATCCTAGCAGCACAGCGGTGTAGCTCTTCCCTTCCCCTTGTCCTCTTGGCTCTTTTAATGACAGTGCAAGCAACCAACCTGTGCCAAAGGGTGCTGTATGGCAAACAATGGGCAGGCTTTTTTCTAAAAAGCACGAGTTTGAGTTATGTGGTGTTTGGGTGTTTCTCTTGAAACGATTCTTCCCTCCTTGAGCTGTTAGATCCTAATGCAGGAAATGGAAGTGCTGCATGCATAAACAGAGTAATCAAACATACACCTCTTAGGAAGAGGCTTGCAATGTCCTAGTGTTTGTTTTGAGCACTGTTAGATACAGTTTGACATGAATGGAGTGAAAACACCTTAGAGAAAGGTGTTGATTGTTCTCACTTTTCCAAGACAGAAATAAGTGGAGTAGATTTCCCTCCTGCATGGAACAAAAGTTGCACGTTTGTTTTTGTCTGCCTAGCTTTCAGTCTCTTTAAAAATTTCCCTACAGGTCCCAGTTTTAAGTAGACAGTTTAAACGTGCAGAGCGATAAATTAGTGGAATGCAGTGGTTGTGACACCAACTTCTGACCTGAAATGTAAAGAAAACTCAATCCACTTCAGGGTGCCTTTTTTGTCTGTCTGTTTCCATTTTACAAGAGCAACGGTGAAATAAGGAGAATCCCATCTTCACTGTTTCAAAAGACTTTGTTTCTGCGTTTCAGTCACCAGAACATTGAGGAGTAGAGCTGGTGCAAAAACTGTGAGACGAGTCCACGGAGAAAACAGGGACTTGGAGCTGCGCCGCAGCTGTAGAGTCGGACACAGTCGGTACTCGACTACTAACTCGTCCATTCTATTTGACAAACTTATGACAAAGTAAGTCATCTTTTCTTGCAGACCTCTTAGAATGATCTTTCTTCGCAAGCCTTTGCACTATGGCATGATGTTGGCCTCGACTTGCTCTTTATTTTGACAGCAAAGAGGTATGGCTGCTCCTGGCATTTCCTTCCTGTTTACAGGGAGACACCGTTACCTGGCTAGATAAACAGATTTTCTTGAAGGTGCTATTTCAGCATATAAGAATTGATTTAAAAAACAACAACAACAACAAAAGTGCTTCATGGCTTGCTAGTTTTGTAATCTCACATTTCTCCAGGAATACTTGATTTGCTGCATTTCACCATTACACTCGTCAGTGCCGCCGATTCTGGTTTATCACTATTTGCATTGCAAATCTCCTTGTCCAAAGCTTAAACTGATGTATGCACTGCTTGAAAACAAAACCTGAAGTTGCAGAGCAGAAGACTCAAGTCATTATGTTAGCAGCTGTGTAACCATACTGCTTTCCAAGCATAAGATGTCCAGCTTATTTTGTTTCTATGAAGAGTTTAAATGGCTCCCGTTAAGCAAAGATGTCCCCACACTGATACTATTAAGCAAGGATTCCACCTCCTTTGGCTGAGGTCTGCTCCCTTACTCACATTGGAACATTCATCCAAGTAGCCTGCAATTCCACACTCTCGGGGGAAAGTCCATAGAATAGAAAAGGTTCCTCCAGTCTCTTCCTCAGCCTTTTTTTGAAGCATGCAATAAAGCAAAACATTCACAGGCTGCCCTTCCATGCAAAACAAGGCAAGTTAGTAAGACAGGAGCCACAAAACTGATTGTCCTTTAAAGTTAAAATGAGATTTGAAATAGATCGAGTTAGCAAGTGTTGTAAGTCTGTAGCTAAGTCTGGTTTTGCCAATGCAGCACAATTCGCTATCACGTAGCCAGAGCTGCTTCTGTAGCTCCAAGAAGCAAAACTGCTTTGACAAAATACTGTGTCATCAAAGCATTCGTTGGCTCAGTAGGCACGGCTCAGGTTCAACAAGTTTGTGAAAAAATGAGTACTAACAGAAGCAGCAGGGTCCAAAGAAACACTTTATGTCCCCACTGCGAAATGAGGGGCTTTACCTTGAGTGTTATGCACACTGTCAATAGAAAAGCACTGTAACAGAATCTGCCATGGCAGTTTGCATGTTATTGAAAGACCGTCAGAGTGGGACTGCAGCAAGATCATTGCGAAGTTACAAAAAAAACCATGTGGGGGTGGGAGTTTAGTTGCGTTCGATAACACAATCTTAGATAAAGATTTTGGTCTTAACGTAAAAGTAAGGATGTCTACTGATCTCTTCAACTCCAACAACTGAAGCCCAAGCCTGAAAAATCGCCTTTAAGAATGCAAAGAAAATATTTAACTCTTCTGTATGTTCATACTTTGCTATCAAGCAAAGGAATGAATGCTGATGCCTTAACTATGTAGGGCTGTAGCTTACAGAGAGACTACACCTTCCTGTTTTTTTCCCTTTAAAAACATTAAGTGTACGTGAAATTATTTGGGGGTGTTTTCACATGCAAAGCCTAATGCAGTGCATGCAAGCCCTGTCATCTTCTTCGTCTAGTAGTGTCGCGTTAAGGGGTGTAGCCGATTGACCGTCATGGGTCCCGTCGGATTCAGGGTGCTGAACTATCACGGTCACGGATTCACCAACAACGCAGTACGGCCTCGCTCTAGTCGCATTCAAGGAGAACTCTCACAGCTAGGAAGAATGCAATTAAGTGCAATTTCTTACGGCGACAGGTACACAGGTTCTTTGGATTGTCAGTGATAAATTCACTGTCTGCAAAAGCAAGCTAGCATGCATGAAATGCACAGGTACACAGCCTAGGTATTAAGACATTAAAAAGCATCAAAACTCTAGAGATTTCTAAGATTCCACAGAGACGCCTGGTATAAGCAAGCGTTCAGATCTTACCCCACGGCGTCCCAATGGAGTGGGGGTGGGGGAGTGAGAGGCTCAGCCTGTCGAGTGATGTCAGAAGGAATCCTTCCTGATAGTATCTTCCCTAACATCCCCTTTCTCTTAAAGCAATTGGTATTATTTTCTATCTTTAAGGTGGAGCTTGAGTGACTCTAGTCATGCATATCTTGGTTGTGCTTGGTAGAAATGATCTCACTTGCGTTTAAAGGTACAGGCTCTGAGAAATTCCGAGGGCGTGCTCAGTGAGGGGTGGTTGCACCTTGGAGGCGGGTAGCTTTTGGGATGGAGGTGTGCTTATGATGCCTAGTCGCTTAAGGCGATTACTCCACAAGTAGTAACTTAGTGTTGATTTAACTACAGCATATCTAAAACATAAGAAGGATGTTAGTATGGAAGAAGCCGATGAAACCAGTCCTTAAATCTTACTACTTACTGTGCGTGAGCAGACTGGCGTGAGTTTTAGCTATACTGGCAAATATCAAACCACACCTGTGTCGTCCCAAAGCTGGGAAAAAAACAAAAACAAAACCAAGGAAATGTTGAAGCAAATAGGGAGGCGTGTAGCTTGTGCAGTCTTTTAGCTGAGAAAATAAAGAAGGAGAGAGACAGGTAGCCTTGAGCTAGCAGAAGCAAGGAAGAGAAGGGCTAAAAGGGAAAAAACAGGAAGGAGAACACCAGCTCCAGACTGACCTATAGTAACCTTTTTCTCATTAAGGGTCATTAGCACATTAAAAATCACACCTGTCAAAATGCTAATCTATGCTAATGTGGGATTCGGTGTGTGTCCCCCCTCTCCTGTTCCCCCTCCCCCCCGGTATTCCTCTGTAATGCACAAGCTCAGTGGAGATAAGTTAGGTGAGCTGTAATAACCAATCCAAAGGAGCCAAAGAGAGAGTTTTCACAAGTTTCCTGTGTATAAATGACGGTGATTCGAGTCAGAGGTGTGCTTGCTTTGCGAAAGATGGCCAAGTACCTGACTCTGCAGAGTTCTATAAGTAATTATATAATTAAAAGACCTTCGTGTGCATTCCGACTCTGGGTGCTTATTGGCGCGGTGCACTCTGCACGAACCTGCAGACAACATCTGTACTCGGTGTCATGCCTACAGACAACCCTTTACTGTTGGGACCTGCATATTTTTCTGTGCATTCAACACAACCCCTTTGGCACAACTAGTTAACCACATAGCTGCCAGTCCACCACTCAGTTGCACTTGTGAAGAGGAAAAGCTATTTCCGTCTACTGTAGGAGCACATCCTCTAAATGCAAGCTTCACTCAGCTGGTCATTTACTGCAGGACAAGATTTGAAAAGTGTTGTTGAGTTCTGGGTTTCCTGCTTACAGGAAAAATTAAGTGCTAGATCGCCCTCTACTCCGCTTTGTCTGCTGCATTTAATGGAGATTAAACTGATTTCATTTGCTCCTCCGTTTATGGACAATGAGCTGAAGGAACAGGTACAGCACATTAGCCTGGAATGCCTTCCCTCCCAACCAAAGTAAACTGGAGCTGTAACTAACACAAGCAGAAGCAAGGCTTCCATGTTTTCAGCTGAATAAAGTTCCAACAAAATCATCCTCTGGGATTTGAAGGTTACTTCACATGACATGCCAACGACTCTTTTCCCTCCATTGTAAAGCGGATCCCTGCTGTTAGTTGCTCTAGAAGCAAAGGAATCGTCGGTTTGGTTACCAAATAGCCGCTTCTGCAAACGAGAAGTGTTGTGCTCTCTCTTCCCTTTGAATGACTCCACACTTCTCATCAGCTACTGGATTGCTGACCTAGAATCAGAGAACATCCCAAGGTGGAAAGGACTCCCAATAATCACCAAGTCCAACTCGTGGCTCCACACAGGACCACCCCAAAGTGAGACCCGATGTCTGAGAGCATTGTTCAACACTTGTTGACCTCCGTCAGGCTCGGTGCCATGAGCAGTGCCCTGGGCAGCTGTCTCAGTAGCCAGCCACCCCCTCAGCGCAGCGCCTGAGGCGCACGGGGCTCGGCGGGGCGGCCCGGGAGGGGAGGACGGCGGGGCGAAGTGGCAGCTCCCTCAGAGCCGTCTCCCCGCCGCCTCGGCCGCATGTCGTGGCATTTTTGTGTCGGGGCTTTTTCATGTCGTGCCCTCGGTCTCTCGCCGCGGGTGAGATGCTGCTCCCCAGCGCGGACCCCTTGCGCGCGGGGCCTGCCCGCGGCGGCGGCGGGAGGGAAACCCCAACCCCAAAGCCCTCCCGGCAGGGAGAGCTCGGGGTGAGGGCCGATCCGGCACCGACAGTAAACACACGCCGGAGGAAACGCTCTGGTTTTAGCCATGAGCAGCGCGGCCAGGTTCAAAAGGCGTCACGCTGGAGCTCCGAGTTCGGCGGCGTTCCGAGGCCGTTGTGGCGGTTGTGGAGACGGCCCCGGCTGAGGTGGCTGCTGCTGTCGCTGCTGTCCCCTCTGTCCCTGCTGTTGCCGCTGTTGCCGCTGTTCCCGGACCTTGGAGACCCCCGGCGGCTCCCTGTGCCAGGCCCTGTGGCCCCGGGGAGCTGCCCGCCGCCTCGTCGGCCAGCCCGGCAGCAATCCTGCCAGCACAGAATAGCCCACTGCGTTTCAGGGTAAAGTGACGATTAATTTCTATTTCCTGGCCTGGGTGCTGCTTTCTTCTTTAAGGAAGCTTCAAGGTTAAAGGTTCAACTCAGTTATGTCAGGGTTCAACTCCGTTTCGTGAAGGGGCTCTTGTACGAAAGCTTAAGCTGGGATTGACTCTCTGCTAAGCGGAGGCCAAACGTGGACCTACTGAGAAGCAGGTCCTAAGTGATAACATTTTCTAAAGAGACTGCTAAACACATCTGAAGAGTGCTGCTGCAGAACTCTGAATGGGGGGATAGCAACTGTCTTAAGTGATCTGGAATCTTGAATTTACTTTTCAATGGACAAGAGGTGTGTCTCTCAAGGCAAACAAAGAGAGGAGTAACACCCTCTCTTGTCACTCATGTCAACATAAATTTATGCTCAGAGCGTAGGTGTAGGAACAGCATCGGTATGTATATGGAACATCGGGAGAGGAAGCTCTATCGGTATTTACAGTTTTTCTACTACCTTGCCAGAGAGACGTCATCTCCAAATGAGAAATGGATGTATTTTGAAACAGTGGTGGTGGATCGGATTTCTTCTTTCTAGTGTTAATATTTGCTCTTGAATCGTACTTAATAGCTGGTAACACCTCAATCAGTTGTCAAAAATAAACTTAAAAATGTGTAAGGCTTATCTCATTGGTCAGTATAAAGATCAAGGTCTTCCCTTCCCTTCCCTTCCCTTCCCTTCCCTTCCCTTCCCTTCCCTTCCCTTCCCTTCCCTTCCCTTCCCTTCCCTTCCCTTCCCTTCCCTTCCCTTCCCTTCCCTTCCCTTCCCTTCCCTTCCCTTCCCTTCCCTTCCCTTCCCTTCCCTTCCCTTCCCTTCCCTTCCCATTTTCCCCAGTATTGTTTTTCTGTTCTCCTTCTCACTGCAGTCTTGATTTTGTTTCTTGTCCCTTAAGTATGTTTCCAATGTGTTGCTGAAACATTTTCCCTTTCAATCCTAAAAAAGGAGCTGTCACTGGTGAAGATCGGAGCTTATCCCTGAGCCCAGGAGCTGTCACCTTATTCTTCCAGTCGGACAAGGACGACTTCATTTCTCATGTAAATGCATTTGTCAGGTTTGCGTATTGTTTTTTCAGGAATGGAAAGTGTGTATAGAATGGATTTAAAATCAATTTTAAATGTAAAACGTCAAGGCAAAAAAGTTCTAATTACAACCTCTGCACACAATTTGCCAGCTGTGGGACTAGGAGTTTTCTTATTTACTGTGTTTTGTTTAACGTGTCTGAAGTTTAATGGACAGCAATCAAGGCGTGCTAGAAATCTGAAAGCACTTTATGCTTTGTTCTCTCCGTCATTTTGGTATAACAAACTAGCTTATGTTTTAAACCCTCCATGAGGTTAGTGGTTTCCCTAAAGGTAACAAGTCCCTGTGTGCTACAGTAAGACAGTAACAAAACATGAAGTATAGAAGTTCATCCTGTCATTATTCAGCTTCTGCCTATGGACACACAACTACGCTTATTTAAAGCGGTATCACCTTGAAACCTAATCAGCATTTTAAAAAGGACTTTGTAGCAGTTATTGGCTTTTGTCCTGGAGGGCTGAGGTTTGTTTTGTTTTGTTTTACATTCAGCATTTCCGTTTCTAGCTTACATTCCCCTGTTGTTTTGCATGAGGAAAGCGTGCAACTTTAGAAAGGAGAACGGAAAGAGCTGCTTTTTAGTCTAACTTTTCAGTTTGTCGTAGGAGTTTTAAATGTGGTAGGAGTAAAACACCAGAAGTACTGCTGCCAAAGTTATATTCAAACTCGTCTTTCTTGGAGAAGCAGAAGAAGCCCAGGGAGAAATAAATTTGCAAACATGCTCTTCATGCTCTCCTTTCCGAAGATTTCTCTGAGATATAGCCCATCCTCTGTGGGTTTTGAGGTATATGGTTCCCAGGAGTGAAAAGGAGGGCCAAACATCTCTCCTCTTGGATCTCAGCATGCCAGGGCTTTGGTGTACTGCCACTTACAGCTCCGCTTTTTCACCTGGAAAAAGCGACCGCATGATGTAGACTGAGGAGCCCTCACAGATTAACTTGCTATCACCAAGTGACGCCCATGAAAGGTGTATTTAAAAGCTAGGCTCATTATAGAATCACAACAAACCCCTCATGACTGGTGCAGTAGACAGTGAGGTAGAGGGCGAGCCCTGGAAAGACAGAAGAAAAGTAGCAGTGAGTTCTGGGTACCTTTGTGCAGACGAAACAGAAAAACGCAGGCGGTGAAGTAATAGTGTTCCGTTACTAATGCCAGCAATAGATAATTGCAACAATTATCTATTAGATCATAGGTACTAATTAACAGATAATTGCGCAACTCCGGAAATCAATAAATAACTGATTCCCCTCAGAGAATGTCTTCTACATTTTTATATTAAAAAGACTCCAGAGTTGTAATGGATTAAAATCCTACGGAAGGGAAAGAAATGGCATCAGCCACTAGTTCTGCAGAAGCGAAAAGTAATACTGATAGAGTTTAGATGGAAATTTTCACTTTGTGTGTTTAGTTTGGGGATTCTTTTTAAATCATTCATACCAGCGATTTAGTTCTTAAGGCTGTTTCTTTGAGATTAAGTGACAGGACTTCTGTTACTCTTTTCTTCTTGGAGTGCTTCTTGATAGTCTTACGTCAACCAGAACTTCTGTCTCTGTCGCAGATGTGAACAATGACCGTAGCTAAGAAGCCCAAATCTTCAAAGCCTAAAAAGCCCTCTTCAAGGCGGTCTGGCAAATCCAAGAAACCAAGTCCTAAAATACTGATGTCACGCACCGCCAACTGGGGCCGGATAGTGCCTGCAGAAGATTCAAGCCAAGTCTCTGTGGCCCAAGGACGTGGAGGTGCTATTTACTGTAGGTCATCTGAAAAATCTAAGGCTTTTGCCCCAAGAGATCTAAGTAAGTGTGCGTTCTATCCTGCCTCCATTGTCTTCAAAGCAAAAGTAGAAAATGCAGTTCTTACTTGTTGCACTGATAGAGAAGGGGACTACTGTGAAGAAAGACTTCAAAAGCGAATCCCCTAAGGCAACTGAAGTGACTGATGTTACAGAAATTAATTTTGATATATTTACAGTCAACGGAGAAATACGGGGAGCTTTTTGTAATGCACAGATTCCTCCATGTCTTTTCTGTTTTGCAGAGAAAAGTGTTTGATTGTTGCTATTCACAGCTTCCATTTTTCACAGGTTTTTTGAAGGATAACATTGCTCAGGAAAAAATCTGGTATCTGTAGGGGTACCGTCATTCCTAGTTCCTAGTTTTTACGTTTTTACCGTATAATTTCAAGTCTAAGTTTGTGGTTTAAGTTATAATAAGGAAAAAAACAGTAGTTGAGTTAATCAGGTTAAAGATTATAGATGGAGAGGAACTTGGCGTTAGGTGCTACAAACAGAATGGCAGTTAGCCTTGCCTTAGAAGAATTAAAATGGTTGACTAAAATTGTTTTTTTTTTTTTTTTTTTTTTTTTCCCCAAAACATTGTGTTGACCAGCCAATTTGAATTTGGTGGTATTAAAGCTGTCTGCAATAAGTTTTTCTGGTTTGGATTGTAGCTAGCTCCTCTAGGTGCTCCTGCAGAATAGTATTTTTTTAAATACCTTTCTTCGAAACAAACAAACAAGATCTCTTTTTAAATTTAACTTTCTTGCAGTCGTTAATGATGGAATTGCTCCGCCACAGAGCATTCTTTTTCCACCTGAGAAGATTTGTATGGATTGGCGAGAAACACAAAGTGTTGGAGTTGGCCTGTACAATCTTGGCAACACATGTTTTCTTAATGCTACTCTACAGTGTTTGACCTACACACCCCCACTTGCCAATTACATGCTTTCTCTTGAGCACAGCCAGTCATGTGAGTACTTTCTAACAGTATTTTGAATCTGTTGGATAGCTCTGAAGGTGAAAGAACAGCAGTGATTCTGTGAGATAAGCTTATTTGCCTGATTTTACCTGTAGCAGCTGGCTTTGAGCACTGTATTAGCAGTGGGCTCCGAATAGCATATGGAGTGCAATTAATGCACCATGTTTTATTTATTTAGTTAGTTATTTGTTTGTTTGTTTGTTTGTTTGTTTATTAAAGGATTATTTATTGCTTCATGGGAATAATGAAGTGCATTGGACAGTAATGCATTTGGTAGTAATTTTAGAGAGTAATACATTTTGCAGCCTGTGGAGTTCACATTCCTGTCAGCCTTTACAACTGCGACTTTGCAGTAGTCTTTTAGATTTCTCATCACAACATGCATTTGAATACAGGCTTAGTGGATATTTTTCTTCTGTCAAGTTGTGTGAAATGAAATGTTACAAGACTGTTGGGACATTGGCATCTTGGGAGAATAGAATGTAGCAAGGAGAGTGGATATTGTATCTATAGTTTAAATTGTACTTAGATGTTTGTAGTTCTGGATATTTCGCTGGACTGGGATGCTTTGTTCTTTCACTCTTCAGGTCGTGAACAAGATTTTTGCATGATGTGCACGATGGAGACTCACATTAACCAGGCCCTGCGTTGCACTGTTGATGCCATCGAGCCTACGCATGTTATCAGTAATCTCAGTCGTAAGTGGCTTCAGATGTGTTTCTTTTCGATAGCTTGTAATCTTCAAATAATTATTTGATGTGTCTAAGTGGTTTTAACACTCCAATGAAGAGAGATTTTAGAAATACAAGAATGATTTCATTTTTAAATGAGGTCAATACTATCATCTTCTTATTTAGGAATAGGACAACATTTCCGTTTTGGCAGTCAAGAAGACGCACACGAGTTCTTGCGCTATACTGTTGATGCTATGCAGGAAGCGTGCTTGAACGGAAGCACCGAGTAAGCATAAACAAGTTCACTTTCATACATTCTCTAGCACCTTCTAGTCCTTTATTTACTCTCAGAAATGATCTCTAGCACCTTTTAGTGCCTTATTTACTATCAGCAACGCAAGTCTACATCATCCTTGGGTTTCATCAAACTCTTTGAAGAGTTAATTCTGTGCCTTAAATCTTCTGAGGTCTGATTATAATTTATTTCCAGATTGGACAGATCTTCTCAAGCTACCACCATCATTCATCAAATATTTGGAGGATTTCTAAGATCGAGAGGTACTTGAAAAAATATTCCTGTCCTTAGAACTGATCTGTGACTTTTGTCGGTAGTAAAGCAGTCTGTAGTTTGTCTAAAGTAGTATCTGTCAACAACTTGAATTTGGACAGTTAGTCTCCTTCACATAATGTTAAGCATTTATATTTTGTTTCCAGTGAAGTGCTTGAATTGCAAAGCAGTTTCGGATACGTATGAGGCATTTCTTGATATCACTTTGGATATAAAGGTAAGATGTTTTCTAAATATAATTCATGATGTTTAAGTACATGCATAACTTTCTAAATTAAACTTGTTTAACTTAAAAAACCAAACCACATATAATGTTAAAACGTAAGAGCTTGGTGGTGCTAAGGAAGTGGATTGGACTTTGTCCTTCCGTGGAACCCATGTAAATAGTCTCCACATTTGCATTGGGTTTAAGGGGAAAGAATTCTCTTTCTGCAAAAATTATAATGCTGTCCTACTTCTTTGTTGTTCTACCTCAATATACATCTAATTGTTAGACTGATGAATTTGTCCCCAGTATTGATGACAAAGCACACTGTAGATGCTGTCTAGGCTACTGGAAAAGTATTTGTTCCAAAGTCAAATGCCTTCCAGGTGAGGTCAATGCTGAGCATGCTCTTTCTGCCTCCTTCTTCACAGTGCTCCTAGTAGATCGCTTGAGTATGTTAGTAAGATTCTCTTATAAACTACTAGTATGTCTCTGGAATTCTGAATTACGGTGACTTTACGCTCTTCTTTCTCGCTGCTCTAGGCGGTTTCGTCTGTTAGCAGAGCTCTGGAACTCTTTGTGAAACCTGAAGAGCTGGATGGAGAGAATTGCTATAAATGTAGCGAGTAAGATTTTGACGAATTAGGTCTTAATCCTAGATGTCAGTTTTCTATGTTGCATGACTCTGTTGGACTACCTCTAAACTTTGGATCTACTTACAAGTTTTGTGGAAGTTTATAAAAGACTTGGATTTTTGTTTCTTTGGAGGGGGGAAGTCTTGTTCATAGGCATTCCCTATGGGTTTGCAATTCTCTGGCTTGTATTTTGCCATCAGAATTCAAAAAGAGCTACTTTTGTTCTTTCTATTTATTAGCTCTCGACAGTACTTTTCTTGATGTAAACTGCCCAGTTTCCGTTGTTCTCTGGGCTAGTGGCTAATTTTCACTGCTTACGCCGTAGGTCCTACCTTGGAGCGGGCAATGTGTCAAACTGAACTATTTTGTTTCAAAGGATGGCAGATGGTTTCAGTGTCTTTCCAGACAAGCTCAGTACATGAAGACTTCCTACTGTTAAATGTCTCCCTCCTGTAGAATGACCATGTGCTTCTGTTGTATTTTTGATGTTGATAGTCGACCTATGTTGGAGATTATTTGCAATTTCTAGCCCTGGGGACCAAGGCTCTCTCGTTCCGCTTTCAGTATTTGTATTTCCCTTGAAAGCTGAAAGAATGTATCCAGGATTGGAGTTCAAATAGCCACTTTTGTAGACCAAGAAATGGTACCTTGCCATCCAACCTGGTCATACCCTTTTGTGAGAGATTCCAGTTCCCGCTATGCTCTGAGTTGTTGGGAAAATTGACCTTCTGTGTATTAACAAACCTGACACGCAGTGCATGGGTTTATGAAAAGAAAAAAGACCAACCTATTATGCAAGTAAATATCATTCAAATAGCATAGGCATGCGTGAGACATTAAAAGGAGTTTGTTTTGGGGGCGAAAAAAGAAGATGCCTTCAAACACTTACCTCTGCTTGGTTTTAAGGTGTAAAAAGATGGTTCCTGCATCCAAGAGATTTACCATACACCGTTCTTCCAAGGTTCTCACAATATCACTGAAAAGATTTGCAGATTTCACAGGTGGAAAGATCAACAAGGTATATTTACCACTGTAATGCAACTATATCATTGTGTAATGGGACATCCCCCAAAGCTGAAAGTTGTTAATATTTTCAGACAATAATTGTAGACTAACGACTATGGCTTATTCTTTCTCTTAATATCAATAAAGTTCCCGCTTGACAAGAAGCATATGCTTTCCTCTGAGAAGGCTGATTCATCAGGAAACAGTTCTCTGCAACTTCTAGTCTTAACCGTTGTTTATGGGAAGACTTATTTGTAGTGAATCAAGAAATATATTCGAGAAATATATTCTAGAAATCAATTCTAGTCTGTGTTTTTTGGAAGTGTTTTTCTCTGGCTAGTCCACGAAGTACTCTGGGATAATTTTTCTATCTTCTTGATGTCTCTTTAGGAGGTGAAATATCCGGAGTATTTGGACCTGAGAGCCTACATGTCGCAGTCAATGGGAGAACCACTGCTCTATGCCTTATACGCGGTGCTGGTACATCACGGTGTCAGCTGTCACTCAGGACACTATATATGCTATGTAAAGGTAGAAGTCAACAGCATTTCTAACCGGGTAAAGGTTGTGCTGGCAAACCAATTAAAGCATGACTAGCAGCTACTGTTTCTAGGGAAAAAGATTTCATTATATTTTTATTTGACATGTGTGTATTTTGTTCCTATCCGTGATTTCAATTGGAAAACGTGCAATTCACCTAAAGAAATCATTGTCTTTATTTGCAGGCTGGTAATGGACTTTGGTATCAGATGAATGATGCTAAAGTAGTGCGTACTGACATTAAAAGAGTTCTTGGTCAGCAAGCTTACATACTTTTTTATATCAGGTAATAACAAATCTTAAATTGTGTTCAGAAGAGATTTACTTTCCTGTTATTGATATTTTTCTGTTTTGCAAGTGTTTTTCTTGCTATCCCAGGAGAAGATTATTATTTGTCTAATTCAGTTCTGTCTAACCTGAAATTCTCTGTGTCGTTTATTATCTTTTGTTGCTTGGCCTTAAACTGCAGCACTTGTGTAAATTGCTATCTATGTGTTATCTGTAGCTGGCTACTTTAGAGAAGGAGAGAAATGAAGGTCATCTGTGGTGTAAGAATGAATTATTGCTGTGCAAGTGATAGTCTTAGTAGGAAGACTGTTCTCTACTTTTCAGTCTGTAGTCTTGGCGAAGCCTTCTGTAGAGAAGGCTTCCATATCGTATGAGCTGTTCCTCTAAAATGATAGGATGGGATTTAATCCAAGAGTAGGCTGAAAGAAAAACTAAACTACGATCACTGCTCTTTTCTGAAGGCGCTATGATTTGACACTTGGAGAACGTGCGTTTTACTTGCCAGCACCATCTTATCCCTGTTCATTCCCTCCTGGTCAGCAGGGGGCTAATAGTAAGCAGGCTGGATTTCTGGGACCACGACTTCTTCCTCATATGATTAAGGTAATTCAGGGAAGCGGGAGGGCAGATAACGGCACCAAACTGCTAGTGGGTTTGGGGTTTGGTGTGGGGTTTTTTGTTTGGTTTTAAGCATCTTTTTAGGTGTTAAGACCATTTGTAGAAACACTCAGTAGGAGAGTTTTGTGTTTCAAAATGTTACATGCAGTGTTTGCGTTAATCCATCTTGCAATTTCTTCTTTTTAAATACAGAATTCAAGCCGTTTAAATGGAAATGGATCCATAAAAGAGGACACAAAGACCACTGGTGTCACCCTAAAAAGGCCATCTTCAGCACCACCAATGGCCTGTGTTCAAAACCAGGCAATTACCAGGCCTTCAATGACTGATACGTCAAGAAAACAGAAGATCACCATCAGTATTCACAATAAATTGCCTGCTCGTCAGACTGTGTCACAGCCTGACTGTCTTAGCAGTGCTGTGGAGGATGAAGATCTCTACCAGGCTGTTCCTTCATCCACAATTACAAATTCGGTAATGCAAATGAAGCAAATGCAAACAAACAAAAAAGTTTCTGATGAAATTTTTGTGGAGCCAACAGTGAATGAAAATCCTAAACTCAGCTCTGATAACACAGTCCCTTATGGTGCAGAATCTTCAGGAAAATCTGAGGAGGAGTCAAAGGGCTTATTTCAAAGGAATTTGAAATGCAATGCAATGTCCTCTAATGGAATTTTGGTTGGAAAGGTAGTCCGTACATTGCAGCATTCCAATTCTTCCTGTCAGAATGCTGACAAAGGAAGATCCCAGCATGAGCTGCCAAAAACAGATTCACTAAATGGTGCTATTAGGTTAGTTAATGAATCTAAAGAAAACGGACTGAAACTTGATGATTCCACTTGCCGAGTTGAACCTGTTAAACCTTCTGAGATGTTCTTTTCTAAAACAAATGGATCGCTTGAAACATAGATTTGCTCCATCGAGAATTTCTCACCTACGATGTATTCGGGAGTGTTTATTGTGTTCCTAATTCAGGTGAAATACTGAGAAAACACAGCACACATGTGATCGTAAGGCTTTGTGGTATTATCCCCTTAGAATTTGCAGACCTGAGCTTACATTAGAACTTGTCAACTTAAGCTCAGCTGAGATAAAAATTCCTAAGTTTCATAAAGTAGATTTTGGGGGGTGAGTTGGGGTTACCTTTGAAGTGTAGATAATGCATACAACTGACAGCGGTCTTGCTTACCATTTAATGGAGACATTCTGACAAGACTAGTCCTCAGTACTACTACAAATAGTATTTTTTTGTCTGCTGACTTGTGCGTTTTAATTGCAGATGCCTGGAGCTATGCCTTCAGTCAATCGAGAAGTCATCACGGAGTCCTTCAGAGCCAGCCAGCTGAACAGCTTGTCAGAGGAAATGAGGTAAAATGAGCACAGTCTGATTAAGACAAGACTTTATGGAAGTTCGTTACAGTTTTATCTGTCTACTAATAGTATTTAATGGAAGGATTTAAATTAGTACAATTCCATACTGTGTGTCCAGTGTCACGAACAGAACTAATGATCAGCACTGAGCATATCACTCTGATGCAGGTTGGTGCCTCAAGGAGAACTTGTGTTCCTTTATAGAATGTTTTTCCATTTTTCTCCACTGTCTGGAGAAACACCGGCTGTTCCCCGCTCGCCCCTATGCCTTTTTTCTCAGAGCAGCAGGTGGAAGGAGACAGATGCGTTTGCTTTTTTAGTGCAATGGCTTCAGAAGCAAGAGGGGAAAAAGCACTTTCTCTGGGAGCTGAAGAAGGTGTCCTAATCACAGGAGAGGTTTCTAAATGGCATATCTTTGCGAGCGTTCCTGTAGTCCGGAGGTTTTTGTTTGTTTGTTTGCCTTTGGAAGGTTTTACTCTTAATATTCACGTCCTTCAGCAGAAGTGAGAAATGGGTTTTTATTTTATGCAGTGTTGCGGAACCTCCGAAATCTCCTGGGAATGATGAATACCTCGCCCAGTACCAATGTGATGACCGTGGAGACAAGGAGAAAGCAAGAAGATCAAAAGAACGTGACCTCATTTCAAAAGAAAATGTTTTGTACGACAAAGACTCTTCTGAGCCTGGTGAGAAATTGCGGCAAACTTCCTCTCTCGAGTCTGACACTGAATGTAGCTCTAACAATCTTTCTTCCTTAGCTATTGCAGATAGACGCCAAGATACAAAGGACAAGACTAAAACCACTGAGAAAGAGCATTACCGAAGCAAGAGGGAACATGCTCCTAGTGAAGAGAAGGAGAGTCAAAAAGCAGGTCCTTCCAGCAAGAGGAGGTGTTCTCTGAGCGTGGAATTTGTTGAGCAAAAGAGTCACAAGCAGGAGTACTGGGAGGGAAGCAGGTACAGATCTTTCCCTCGTGAAAGAAACAGCCCTGAGAATGGCAGAAGAGCAGTCAAATATTCAAAGTACAGATCTGGCAGCGGAGGAAGATCAGAACAAGGTAGCAATAGGTACAACTGATCCAAAGGGGAAAGAAGTTGGAGCAGAGAAAGATACTATCGAGACGAAGCACGGAGATGGGAAAGATGTGGCTATTACAAGGATTACTATTCACCTCATGCGACAGGAGACAGTAGAGAGAGAAAGTTCTCTCACGGCGATTCAGCCTTTGACAGATCGACTGCAACTTACTACAGCAGGTCACATAAGCATTATCATTACAAAAGCGGATGGCCTCACGGTTCCCTCTTGAGAGAGGAAGATGTACGTCGCTTTGGCACACCCCGAGCAGACTTGCATCGTTGCTCGGTACCTCAGCAACATTCCAGAAGACATTCTCGTGAAAGACATGCGCTTCCACCTGTGTCAGCTCATTTGGAGAACTGTCGCCAGAAAACTGAAACAGAAGGAAACAGAAAAAGAAAATATACCCGTGCAGAAGGTAGTGAAAGTGAAATAGAAAGGAAAGACAGAAAGATAGAAAAGGAGCTTGTAGGTGGTGAAAAAAAATGCAAAAATATCACAAGTTCTGGAAGAAAAAGAAGTCTAAGGATAAAGATGGAGAGAAGGATTCCAAGTAAGCAAGGATTCCAGCATACTCCGCATTTTTTATCCTAATTCTTTTCTGGGTGCTTCTCATGTCTTCCTTTTTTTTTTTTTTTTTTTTTTTTTTTTTTTTTTTTCCTGGTGGTTTCTAAGTTATTTAGATAGCACCAGCTGGCTGGGGATCATGTTGTTAGGTTGATCAGTGAAGACAGGAAAGCTCTTGCTGAATTGTGTCAGAGCACTAGCTTTGGACCACATAGTTCGAATCACATCCGTACACCATTCCAGATTAGGTTAAAAGATTTTTTCTGCTTGCACGTATTCCAGAGCTAGCCGTTGTTAATGATCTGTGTACAAACCAGGACCTATGGTCCTTCAATCTGACGGCTTAAGTTTGCTGCATCTAAAGTAAGTTGCGTGTGCACAAAGCACCACAAAATAGCTGACATGCTGCAAATCATCACCTGTGGTAAAATAAATCAGGTTTCATATAGGCAACAAGTGCCACATCTTTTTTTCCCTTTTTAACTTGCATGTTTCTTTCAGACTTCATGATTTGTGTTTCTGTGCGCTCCGCTTTGACAATGCCAATCGCAAGCGTAAGAAAAAGAAGAAAAAGGAGAAGAAAAAGAAGAAAAAGGAGAAACACCAGGAAAGCGAAAGGCTCCTTGGAACACTTAGATCCTCGTTTCCAGAAGATAACGCGGGAGAAGAAGGAAGAATGCCATCCTCCAGATGGCTCTTCATGTCAGTAATGCAGAAGTGAGAGCAGTAAACAACCTTACAAGGAAGGGAAGACTTCCAGTGCAGGCGAAAGCAAGAAATACTGCTCCATCGCATCCAACGACTATACTAAAGGTAAGCGGCCGCAGCGTGTGTGAGGAATTCCTTTTATATTAATCTCGAGATTATTTCAAACAGTCTTGAAGTGCTTGATGACTTAACAGTCTGCAGATTTATTATCAAATCAAAAAAAAACCCCACTTGGTAGACTATTTTTTTCCCAGTTTTGAATGGCCACTAGGAAAGAAGGCCTGAAATAAAGAGGTTAAAGGCAAATGGTTTTCATTTGGTTTGATGATGAAGTGGCAAACAAGAGGAAGAGTTGCAAGCTCCCTTCTTAAATTCAGTCCAGCCAAGTAGGAAAAGTAAATGTGGACGGACAGCTGTATCTTGGCAAAGAAGATAGTAGGGAGCAAGGAGGTTCAGCAGTCAAGATGGAAGGTGATGCCATGAGGCTTAGAGGCTAGTAATGTTCTAATGAACATGGCCAAGTCTTGCGCTGGGCAGCCTGCTTGGGTCCAAAGCCTGCAGTCCTCCCCAAGATGTCGGCGAGGGGCTGGTGAGCCGTTGGGACGGAACCCCCGTTGCCCGGGTTCCCCAAGCAACCGCCCCACTCTCCAGCCACCATGGCAGGTCCAGCAGCCGGCTCCCGCTCCTCCCGGGGCTGCGGCCCTGCTGGCGAGCCCAGCGCCCCAGAGCTCAGCCCAGCGGCCTTTTTCCCACAGAGGGTTTCCCCAGACGGCTTCCGCGGCTTGCGCAGACGCAAAACTCCCCCTTCGTCGTCCCAGCCGTGCCGCCAACGGTGGCTGCCTGGCTGCTGCCCTCCCTCCCCGGAGCGACGGCGCTGCCCTTGCAGCCCCCGCAGGTACCCACCCTCCCCTCCGCGCTGCCCCAGGCCACCGTCTGGCACGTGGTGCCGGGGGTCCAGGGGCAGGTGCTGCAGCTCCGCGCCGGGGTGCAGCTGCCACCTGGGGGGCACCTCCCAGCCCAGGGGCACCACCTGCAGCTTGGGCAGCTCCCCGCCGGGGGGCAGCTCCCTGCTGTGGGGCAGCTCCCCGCCGTGGGGCACCAGCTGCAGCTGGTGCAGCTCCCCGCTGTGGGGCAAAACCTGCAGCTGGTGCAGCTCCCAACCATGGGGCACCAGCTGCAGCTGGTGCAGCTCCCCGCCGGGGGGCAGCTCCCCCACACCGCTCCTCCCTGTGCCCCCGTCCATCAGTGGGGACAGCCCATGGTGACGGGGACACTGGTACCCCACCATGCGCTGGGGCTGGGGCCCAGGGCCGTGCTCCATGGGGAGCTCCTGCACCCCGCAGGCACCTGCCTGTTGCAGGCCCCCGCCCAGCGCAACCCCCCGCCACCCCTCGTCCCGGGGCCTCCGCTGCGGGGGCAGGCGCTCCCCACGCCCCGCACCCTGAGCAGCAGCCGGGGGCAGCTGCCGGAGCCCTGCTTGCACGCCGTGGGGCTCAGCGAGGACCAGGGGCCCCCGCTGCCCGGCCCCACTGCCCCCAAGCCTGCCCAGGCTCCAAGGACCGCCAGCACCCAGACGGCGACGCCTGACGGTGAGTTTGGGGCTGGCACAGCCGGCCGCTGGGCGCCCCACACCCAGGGGCCATGGGAAAGCTGACATCGCCCGTCTTGGGGGATTTTCTTGCTTCGTCCTCAGCGGCGACAGCCCCGCAGGTGCCTGAGGAGCCCCCGCAGCTGCCCGAGCTGGGCCCTGATGCCTTTGCCGAGGCCTTTCCAGAGCTGGCAGGGGACAGCCAGCAGCTGCAGCACATGCAGGACGAGCTCCTGGCCGACCTGGACATCCCCATCCCCGGCATGGAGGAGCTGCTCAGCTGGCTCGATGCCGTGGAGCCCCAGGACGCCTTCCCCGATTTGCCCAGCAGTCCTGCCCTCAGCCGCTTCCTCTCGCAGCTGCCCGACCTCTGCGAGGACATCGAGGAGCCGAGCACGCAGGGACTGGAAGCCACAGGAGCCCTCGGTGAGGTCCCCTCAACCCCTGGGCTGCGCCCCGAGAAGCTTGAGGGTGGGCTGTCGCTGCAGTCCCCCGTCGTGCCAGCAGTGAGCCCCCCGCTCAGCCCTGCAGCCAGTCCCCTGCCCAGTGCGCTTAGGAGCCCCCTACCCAGTCCACCCCTGAGTCCCCCCAGGAGCCTCCCTGACACCCAGCTCCTCAGTGCCCTTAGTAGACCCCTGCCCCAACCCCCCCAGCGTTCCCTCAAGACCCGCCCCAACCCCAAGGGCCGCAGTGCCCTTAGTAGACCCCAGCCCAAATCCCCCCCGAGTTCCCCCAAGAAACGCCCCAACCCCAAGGGCCGCACTGACCATAGGAGACCCCTGCCCAAACGCCCCCTGGGTCCCCTCAAGAGCCCCCCGCCTGCCCCTGCGTCCACCGGCACCAAGCGGGGGGCCAAGCGCCCTGCGCCCAGCAGCACCCCCGGGACAGCGCAGAGCTGCCAGCACAGGAGGCCGACGACAGAGAACCCCCCCGGCAAGGAGAGGAAGACGCTGCTGGGCCAGGCTGGCCAAGGCCGCAAGAGACCGTGCCAGGGGAAGACGGGTGGCAGCAGCACGGTGGCTGGCAGCAGCAGGGAAGCAGGCAGCAGCGGGCAGCAGCTGGCGATCAACAGCACCACGGCACCCAGCAAGAGAGCGCGAAGCCCGGGGGCTGCAGGGGGGCAAGGAGCAGCGGCGCCACCTCCCCGCAGAGCGCGGCTGCTGCCGGAGACTCCGAGTGGGGAGCCCCGTGCCGTGCGGCCCCAGGACAGGCTCTGTCCCCAGGCCAGCGGGGCCAGGACGCTGCAGCGCCAGCAGCCGGGGACAAAGACCCCCAGCGAGACTTTGCAGCCGCTGGGGGCCAGGGCCAAGGCGCTGGGGCCAGCGTGCCAGCTGGCCTGTGTGCAGCCGCAGCCCACCTCCAGCAGCCCCAGCAGCATGCCCAGCGCCCCGCCGACAGTGCCAGGCTCCAGCTACCCGTGACCGACCTCGGGCTTCTCCTCGACGGCCCCCGCAGCACCCAGGCAGGCACAGAGACCTCTGCAGGCACCTGCTCCAGCTTCAGCCACGCTCCTCAGCCCTTGCCCCTCTCGCTTGCCCTCTCCCCTCTCTCGTGCTGGAGCTAGGGGATGGGCTTGCCACTCACAGGGATGGCAACAGCGCCAATGGCAAATGCGCGCGCGCCTCACCCAGGAAGGTGGCAATGGCAAGCTGGGGAGATGCTGGCAGCAGCTGGGCTGGGAAAGCTTGGCCATGGCAACTGCTGCTTGGGACACCAAAGGGCTGAGAGACAAGACTTGCTTCTTCTTTCGGGGCATTGCTCTTCTTTCCTGCCTTCTGGATTAAATTCCTCTCCTTAGGTGGTCACTCAGCAAGGCCTCTGCCTGCAGAGCACTTCTTCTTGCACTGGCATGCCAAGGGGATAAGAACTGGGAGGTTTTGGGGACAGCAAATGATCAGTGGGATGGGAAGTGATGATGGGGATAGCAATTCATTGGAATGGGACAAATGGGTTTTATTTGTATTAAATTTAAATTTTTTAATTTTCATTTAATTTGTTGGTTTTCCTATTTATTTAATTAAATCCACTTTATTGACTGTGTTGTACAGTATGGCATTGTTTTATTATTATAAAATTATAAGTATTTAATAGCATTAAATATTTTTATATATTAATATCTTATAAACTGTAAGTATCATTATTTATTATTTTGTTGGTTTTTATTCCTTTTCTACCCTATTAAACTCTCTTTATCACAACGCACTGGTTTGGATTTTATTTTTCCTTCCGAGTCATTCTGGATTCACTCCGGATGGGGGGACACTAGCGAACGCCTGTGTGCTTCAGATCCAAGGTCACCTTTGCCCTCATTCAAGATACATATTTGCATCTGTTGTTGTGAAACAAAATTAACAACAGGAACAATAAAGTTACCTACTTGCTAGCAGCAGCTCTACATTTGCTGGGGTCTGCTCTGTGCATTTTGAAGACCATTCCATGCTCTTCAGCCCCTTCAGGAGGAAATGTATGGTTCTAGGAAAATGCGTCTTGACCTGATGCAAAGCTGTGACGCAGCCTGCAGCTGCTGCAAGCCCTGGCATTTTACCTGCAGCCCCTCCAACAACTCTGATGTTCCCTGCATCGACTTCAACCACTGCGGCAGGACCTGAGGCCCCTCAAACCCTTGTCACACACCCTGTGGCCCCTCGAGCCCCTGGCATGTTCCCTGCAGCCCCTCCAGCCCCTGGCATGTTCCCTGCAGCCCCTCCAAGCCTGGCACAGGCCCTACAGCTGGCTCCGGGGACGACACCGCTGCTGTCTCACGCACCAATACACACAAGGGGAAGGAATGCATGCAGAACTCAGCTTGTTTCAGAAGGGCAGAAAGTCCTCCCAAGAAGGGGAAGGAGCAAGAGGAAGGCGAGGCAGCCTACCCCAAGGTAGGGCCATCCCAGGGCACAGGAGGCTGTTGGAAAGGAGATTAGATAGAAAAGCAGCAGGAAGCAGGTGATCCCCATCCCTGGGCGAGCTGCGAGCCATGGGACAAGATTGCAGCTGTCCTCCAGGCGAGCACATTGTCAGCTGGCTGCTGCGCTGCTGGGATAGCAGCTGCGGGAGCCTGGCAGCAGAGGGCAGGGAAGCCAAGCAGCTGGGATCCTTCTCTGGGGAAGGGGGCACTGAGAAAGCGCTTGCAAACGGGGCACAAGCCCTCAGCCTCTGGAGGCGTGAAGGAAAGGGATCCCTTCTGGGAAGATGCTGTGGGCTTGCTGAGGCTCGAAGAACAGACGGTGCTGGCT